>NC_046657.1:118954643-118970311 GCF_010883055.1 Belonocnema kinseyi | reverse complement strand
TGCATAGTGTTTCCAACGTGCTGGAGAATTTTTCCGCTGATATTGTGGTAGAGTTTTCTGGGATTCCTTCAATGGCCTGCTTTAGCTTCTCCTTGTTTAGCTAGATAGATAGATAGATAGATAGATAGATAGATAGATAGATAGATAGATAGATAGATAGATAGATAGATAGATGTGTGTGTGTGTATATACACATATATACATAATTTAGAAAGTGAGACGATGGTCATGGGGGCTAAAGCGTAGACTTTGGACCCACTCCGTCGGCTTGCGTGTTCGATTCGCGTCTCGCACTCTGGAAGAGCCTCGGCGGTCCATGCGGTGAACACTAGCCTAGCAGGGGAGTTGTTGATCTCCGGAGAGTTGTGGGACCGGTACCTCTAAAGAAAAAGATTCTCTGAGTACTTAAAGCCGATGCTCTTCAAGGTTTGGAACCCACCTTAAACTGTAGACCCCCCTCCCACCACTAAGTAAGTGTGTGTGGTGTATGTAAAGGAATAGGGAAGAGTGCAAGAAAAATGTAAACCCTTAGGGGACACATTGGAAGCTTCCAGTATATAATTTAGAAGTTAAAACGGTAAGGCTGCTCAGTAGACCGTATGTGTAAAGTTTAAATCATAAAGAAAATATTGGAAATGAGTAAATTTAGTGTATAGAAAAACGACAAAACTTACCATAAAACGTTTGATAAGAAACATTTGGCATAAGAATGCGCTTTTTTTAAAAATGACAATAAAACTTCGTCTTTTCTAATACCTGTGCAAGTTACGAATTATAATAATATACATTTATGGGGACGATATCAAATTGCAGGGATAAACTCGAGAGCGAAGCACGAGATTCGTGATGAGAATGTGTTCGTTAAAGCCGAAGGAGCTTTAACAAAAGAGAATTCACAATCACCAAATTACTGTTGTTGATACTTTCACCCTTAATTTTCAAAAGTCTATGCAGAAAGATCGAGCGCGTAGCGCGAATTGCATACATTATCGAGCGCGAAGCGCGAGATCCAAAAGTCGCGCGCTCTAGGTGCGCTCAAACTTGCGAGCTGCGCGCGACGACAATGTGCCCGCGAAGCAGGCAGATTTTTAATCTTTTGTTTGGAAGCGCATTCCTTGAAAAGTCAACAATTTTATTTTTTGCAAAACCATCGCACGCCTCCGGGGGTGGGGTTTGAAGTAAATTTTTGCAGTTGCTTTTCCCCCTCAAACATAAAATTTTTTTTCACAAACATTATTTTTGTTGGGCCGTATTTCTTTAAGTATTCCGGTGTCGCAAGATAAAACAAGCTCCCGTGTATGAAAGTACATATGTATATTGGATAGCTGTATGATCATGTATACACTAAGTTCGCGTCAATACACA
The DNA here is from genome assembly GCF_010883055.1 of Belonocnema kinseyi. Lineage (NCBI taxonomy): Eukaryota > Metazoa > Arthropoda > Insecta > Hymenoptera > Cynipidae > Belonocnema > Belonocnema kinseyi. The sequence continues at coordinate 118,968,946 of NC_046657.1, read as the reverse complement.
ATACGACGGTATTGAAGAGATTGCAAACCCTTCTTTTGAGAGAGCCAAGCAGCGAAATGCATGCTGCTACAAATATAGGACATTCCCGAGGTATGGTAGGTAACTAAGGCATCTACTATTTTGATCTAAAAAGGTCCAGCGCTCATAAAATGTCATTGGCCCGTGTGAGTTTATATGACCTGCCTTTGCCGCAAAATTTCTTTCAGCCATAGTTTACATACCAAAAAAATGCTCTATTCTGTATGTGAATATGAAGAACATAATAGAGACAGAAATACTTTAGAAATAATATTTAACGGTTCTTAACTTATTGTCCTAAACTATTTGTTAAACATTTTTAATATTATCTCAGTTCCAAATTAGTATGCATGCGAAATACAAAATGAGAAATGCTACAACTATTTCAAAAGTATTTGAAAAGGATCATGAATTCATCCCCTTAACATAATTGTGTGTTATACTCTAAGGAAAATGTAACACTGGCTGATCTGAAATCAATTAAATAAATAAGCGAACACTAATAATAAAAATATCAGTAATCGTCACAAATGGTCAAAAGTTATGGCGATCTATGAATATCCTGACCACTTTTGACGAGTTTGACTATTTCTGAAGATGTGTTAATTCACTACATATCTGGTAGCTTATCCACTAGGATGACAAGGAGGCCAACCGAAAAGGATTGAAAATTAAAAATGTATTCTTTTCAATGTCAGGTATACAGATACAAAAGTAAGAAATTCAGGATCTGCAGGTTTCGATGATTTTAGATACCTTAAAATTTTCTTTAAAAAATGTGATTATAAGAAATATAATGTATTTTGTAAATCGATAAAGATGCATCAAAACAGACTAAATGTTCAAATTCCCCGTCGGAGTTATTTAGTATATAAATATTAAGTATTAAATATAAGAAAAATAGACAGTGCATGAATAAATATAAATAAATAATTTAATAACCTGGGAAATATAACAATGATTAGGCTTTATGGCATTCTATTCTTGGACTCTTAACAAAACGAATATCCGTAGAACTTAAGCTCTGACGATTTCCAAACATTTTATTATCAATTTCGACTTTCCCTGCTGATTTATATTGAGAAACGTAACACAAGTAATCAGAAATGGTCCGAAGTCCTGACTTTCTTTCTGAAGAATCCTGACTTTTTTAGGAGAGAATTTCTACATAGGAAATTATCGGTTCTGTGTGAAGCAATAGTTTCTAATCATTATAATAATTTTAAAATCGAATGTCTAAGTGCACTGAAAATGTTTCGTTAACGCTCACCGAATGTCGGTTATTCTAGCCGCCATTTTCATTTACGCTGGCCTGACCAAAAATGCTTGTGCTACCCTTGCTGAACTTCAGTGATTCGACATATGTAAACTCTTTTAAAATATCTTCATTTCACAAGAAAAGTATTTTTTAATTTTCTATAAATAAACATTTTACTCTACATACTATATTTTTTGTGCACCACTAGTGTGAAAATAGCCCGGGTTAGTTCTGGTGCAACAAGGTTTCTGGTCGGGGACTGACCGGGCTATGTTTGTTTTTTAAGAGCCTAGCCGTGCGCTAGTCGGAGACTCGCTAAGCAAAATTTATGTCAAAACCCCAGTCGGGGGCTGACTGGGCTCTGATCGGACAAATCTTATGATCGCATGCTCAGACGGTAGCTAGTCGGGCGCTGAGTTCAGACTTACAAACAATGCATAAGTCTCGCGAAGAAAAATTGTAATCGATTTAAATTATTTATTTAAATTGTATTTTATTGATATTCCTGTTAAAATTTCGCTTATTTTATATTTACATAACGCCTTATAATAATAAATAATTAGAGAAAGAGAACTTAAAATTTGGTACTTTAATTTTTCTGAACTGTAGCTTATGAGGTTGGATTTTTCAACCAGTTTCAACTTGTCGGTTTAGCGCAGTGGTTAGCACTCCCGACTGCTAGGCATTATATTTAGGTGTATATATGTAGGTTCAATACCCCATAGCGTTAGAAATTTTATTTGTGATATAATGATTAAAAATGTGATATATGTATTTACTCTAAATAGGACTATTAATATTTCAAGTCAAAATACTCGCAATCATTCAATATTTATTTTTTAAATACCTTTTTTGTCTCAACAAATAAGTGAAAATAATTAATGTTGCCTGTGTGCTGGGCACGTGGAATTTCATATGTTAATATGCTCCAATTCTGCAGTAAAAAAGAATCAAATTGATTCCCAAATTCAGTAACTGATGCTCTTCATACAATTGAAACCCGAATCAGTTAAATCTAGTAAAGCACCAATTGATCTCGTCCGCGCTATGGTTGGAATCCCCGGCTAGCTCCCGGCCATGCTCCATGACCGGACGCTGGACAGCGGAGCGTGATGATGCTGGTCGGATTCCGATCAGAAAACCCGGCCGCAGCCCGACTTAAAGTTGGGCTCCGCGGCCAGCTCCCGGCTTAAAGCCGGGCTCTCAGGCCGTCGAATGGCCAGCCTCCGACCTAAATTTCCACCCAGGCCGTGTCATGTTTATTCACAAATTTAAATTCTAATACGCCGAACAAAAACGAATGATAAAGTTTGAATCTATTCCAGGTTAAAGATGCTATATGCATCAAATATTATAAACTTGCTTCATTTTATTCGAAAAGTATAGTAAGAATTACGATGCCAGCGCTACCTACCGTCATTTAACATTATTAACATTAAAGAAAAATGTTGTCACTATAACGAAACGCAGTAGATACCATCTGAATTATTTTTCCAACCCCACGGAAGCTTTTGACAAAATACGAGATGAGATATCATAAAAAAAATACCGGAGCTTTTCTCGTTGTTCCTTATTTCTCGCTTTAGTGCAACGCTATTAATTATATTCAATTTGGCATATTAATCGAATGTAAGAAAATCTATCATATAAATACCAAAGATATTATTATTGGGTGCGAGGTGATCTTGCTCGGCCGCACGCCCTGCTTGATCAGGCGCCATCAGTTTTATGTTTTGGAAAAATTCGGTTGGTGGAAAATAAAAATGGTATATAATAGCAATAAGGAGTCACGTACTTGTTTTGGAAAATGAAATTGGTTCTGAAATCGCTTCTTTTCAGTCACGTACTTCATTTACAACTTGCAGCCTTCCTAATTTGAGCGTTACACGTCGACATTGAACGACAATGTTCGAATTAGAATTTTGTTATTACTCGCTGCGAAAACTACTGATTAACGCTGTTTGCATTCGAGCTCGGAACGGACTCTGAATTACAAACTCTTGCTTCATAGCAAAACAAGCATGACTCCCTATAAAGGAATAATACGGAGATCGAACTGCCATGTTTTCTTTACTGATTTGATTGCGCAATCACCACGTGTACTCTTCTCACACAGAAAAGTGCGAGTGAGACAGTTTTTGAAAGTGAAGTGCGCTTATCAATTGATGCGCGTTTTTTTGCTTTTGTTTTTTATTAGTTTTCCGAGCTTTGAAGTGAAATAAGTATGTGAAACGTATAAAATATAATATCTGGACTACTAGACTGTTAAAAAGGCAGATTTAAAATCAACTTCAAAGCATACCCTATGAAACTCCCATCGATTTGAGTACACAGTAAGCGGAGTAGAAGACCCCATCAGGATTTTATTTTAAATAGTAAATATCATAGTCAAGATATAAAAGATATTGGAGAGCGATGTTTTGGTCTGAGTGTTGTAATAATTAATAATTAAAACAATGAATGAGATGTTGAAACTGACTTACTTCAGACATACTTCAGACCTGAACGACTCAGAAAAGAGTGTTTGCAAGTTTTCTGCGAGGGCAACTCCGAACATTAGCTCCTTAAAAAGTCCCGTCATGTTTCTTCAACCCAGGTGCGAAATTCGGTGGTATGCCTGAGCCTCATCATCGACCTACAGTCGGCCCTGCTTTGGTAACCGATCTACGGCAACCATAGTTGGGCCGACTAAGGTGTTTTCAAGCTGACATGGTCGTACCGACGTTGGCAACAGATGCCAGCAGCGGGCGAAAAGCAGACCGCCGGCCGAATTCTAGCCACCAGTCAGCTTTATGCACCCGACGGTCGGTCAAACCGTGGAACGAGTATAAGCAGACCGTCGCATAAACTCTGGTTCATTGTTACAAAAAGACCGTAAAAGTGCAGTTGGCTCGAATTTGGGGAAAAGATGGCCCGACCGTTAGCATAAATTTTGCTTGTACAAGTCACCATGATGCACCCGACGTCAGTCAAACCCTGGCCCAAATATGGACCGGCCGTCTGATATACTCCGCTTCATTATTTCAAAACGACCATCAAGCTACAGTTAGCTCGACTGTGATCAAGAATTGGCCAGCCCGTTAACGTCACATTTGCTCGTAACATTGGTTCAACATAGACTACTTCATTTCGTTAGATCTGCTTTCGGCCACAGTTGAACGGCTCATATTAATGCGAGGTTGAATTGGTGTTATTCGCAGAAATTAATAAATTTTCAAAATAAACCATTAAAAATTCTAAACCAAAAATAGGAACGTTTGAGGGTAAATATTTAGTAATTAGATGTATTTTAAATTATAAAGTTTAATTTCAAATCCACAAAAACAAAAAACCTTTTTTAATTTGTGACACAATATCATAATTTAACATTTGCAAATGAAGCATTAAAAAATATCAATTGAATACTGCTACATATTTAAAATAATACTATTTTATTATATAATAAAGTCAATATTAACTCACGCAAAATTTAAAAATTCCAAAAAAGCACCGAACACTGAATATTTTCAAAGTATAGCTTCTCGAGTTTTCAACCCTCTTTCTAAATTAATCTATGAAGAAAATAAAACAATTTGCTTAAAAAAAGCATGCGAGAACTAGGCATTCAAAATTTAATTATTTTTAGTTTCCTATCTGATAATATGTTTTATGTTAATAACATATACAATTTAAAACTAAAATTGTAGTTATCTTTTTTCATATTTTAAGTTGGGCTTTCATTTTTTTTATAAATTAATAAATATGACGAACAAAATGGCCATTTTTTCTATTTTGAAATCCGTTAATTTTCATAAGGTTACATCAGTAAAAGATTCTCTAATATTATATAATAAATAAGAAGATTTATTATAAGCAACTGATTTGTTCAAAAAGTGTTTTCTACCATTTTCCATACGTTTACATTTTTCTGTTATATCGCAATTAATTTAGAAAATTTATCATAAACAAATGATTCGTTCAAAATTGTTTTCTACGATTTTCCATAAGTTTACGTTTTTTATGTTATATTGCAATTGATTTGGATGAAAAACAAAATAATGAGAAAAAAATTTATTCGTGAGATTATTATTGTTAATATTATAAATAAACAGATGCCCGAATAATGCCTTTATTAAATTTGTTTTCAAAAATCATAAAATTTATCAACTAATCATGAATCTCGCTAAATCTATTATGAAGATCACAATTAAAGTCTGAAATCGAAAAAAATATTCCGTTGACAAATACCCCAATCATGCATTTTATTAAATTTGTTTTAAAAAATCATAAAATGGATAAAATATTGTGATTTTCGCTAAAACTATCATGAAATTTATTTTAACAAAAGCTAAATGTATCAACTAATTACGAATGTTATTCATAATTTCGTGAAGTTCCCAATTGAAAGGACTTGCATTGAAAAAAGACAACTAATTGTTCTGCCGGCATATGCTCGCATAATGTATTTCATTATTAAATTTGTTAGAGAAAAAATTATAATAATTATCAACAAATTATAAAGTTTGATAAAGTTACCATAAAGGTCCGTATGAAAATAAATTTTTTTTTACCAAACTTCAAGTATATAACATATGCATAGTTTTTACATATCACATAACGTTTAATTTTGAATTAAATGTTATAAAACTGACTAATCGCGGACCCTTCAATTAATACGTTTAAGTGAGTGCACAATGTGGATTTCATAATATTAACTAATTATTTAACTTTTAAAGATTAATCAAAGAAGTGGGTTATATAAGTGGTAAGTAGATATTAAAATTCCAATTACAAGATTTCAGGTTCGTACAATTTTAATAAATTCTCGACTCACTTCTTCCATAACTCACTGCTTTAATAACCGCAAGCTTATTTCCACCACCTAACTAAAAGTACAGTAGAATCTCGATTACCGGATCTCTATTACCAACTTCATTGAGCCACATTAGTTAAAATGCTTTGTACCATAAAGATAAATCCACATTCGTAAGTTGTTTACTTTTACTTGCTAAATGTTCATATTTATTTTTCTATTTAAAATAAATAAAAAATATATAACTCTTCCGAATTTTGTACTTCTTCCGTATTATACGATTTTTCGCTTATCCGAGGTATTTCCTCTCGACATCACCTCTGATAATCAAGGTTCTATTGTATTGATTACATTATACAGGGTGTCCAAAAAGTCCCAGGACTATTGAATAAATCCTTAGCTACATTTTTTTTGGAAAAGGTTAAGGTCATTCTTGAAGTAACTTTCAACGAGGAATCCAGTGGTGACCTTAGCTTTAACGTTGACTCTGGCCTTCATGGATATTTCAAGGTCACCTTTGTTTTTTTAATGGAATGGCCCATTTTTGACATTGACAATCGAAAGAGTGGAAAATTTTACGTAACGAAGTGTAGTCAGGTCATATGTAAGGTGTGACCTTGGTGGACGTTTCAAGGTCATTTAAACTTCAATATCGTCGGAACATTTTTTTTCAAGCTAGCTTGTGAAAATTTTCCTCTTACCCTACATACTTACTCAAACAATGTACATTAAATAGAGACCATCCAGTGACCTTGACCATGACCATCAAGGTTATATCAAGGTCACTCTTTATGGTCATGGTCAAGGTTACTCGAAATTTAATATGCACATTGTTCAGGTAAGCAATTAAGTAAGTGAGGTAAGAGGATATTTTCCACAATCTAACTTGCGAAAAATATTCAGAACTTATTGAAGTTTAAATGACCATGATATGTCCATCAAAGTCAAACATTACCTATGACCTGACTACACTTTTTAATGTAAAATTTTACCTTCTTTCGATTTCTGATGCCAAACAGAGTCGTTTCAATTAAAAAATAAAGAGTGACCTACATATGACCTTCATGGGCATGGTCAAGGTCACTCGATGGTCACTATTCAATGCACATTATTCAAATAAGTAAGTAGGATAAGTGGATGATATTCACAAGCTAACTCGCGAAAAATTGTTCAAACCATATTTAAGTTTGAATGACCTAGATACGCCCATGAAGGTCACACCTTACCTATGACCTGACTACACTTTTTAACGTAAAATTTTCCGCTTTTTGGATTTCTAATATCCAAAATGGGCAATTCCATTAAAAAGAACAAAGGAGACCTTGAAATAACCATGTAGCTCATGGTCAAGGTCAAAACTAAAGTCACCACTGGATTCCTCGTTGAAAGTTACTTCGAGGATGACCTCAACCTTTTCCAACAAAATTACACCTAAGGATTTATTTGGCTGTCCCGGGACTTTTGGAATCCCTGTACACCTTCTACACGCTCATATTACTTGGCAGCTTAAAAGCGTTTTGCCTAATGCAAAAGAAAACCCGCGTGATACTTTTTCCATTGGTCTTAACATCGAGAATGATGCATCAGCAGAACCCCCCCCCCCCCCCCCCCCCCTTTAAAAGTATCACGTTGTCTGTGAATGACCCCTAACTGCACAAAAGAAACTAAAGTTTAATTTTGTTGCATGTACAATTTCCCGCTTTTAAAGCTTAGATGCTATTTGTCGAAAGTTTATCCTACGTTAAAATAATAGCTGTCGTCTGCTACGGCTACCTTAGAAGCAATGGGAAAACGGCAAACTATGAGTGAGTTCAAGCTATAAATCCGAACACCAGATTCAAAACAGTCACAGAAAAAACACAAATTAAAATTTGTTGCAGATAAGACTTGCAATGCTTAGAAATAAAATATATTTCGGCAAAAGTTTCACCGAGATTAGGGGAATAATTTTCATCTCGTCTACTGCGTCACGCTGAAGTTAACAAATTGCGGTAAAACATCTAGGATCAGCAACAGGAAACAAAAAAATGTCTTTTTACTGATATATCCCCTCCCAAATAAATTAAACTATTTCAGATGAATTAGAACTTATTTAATTCCATTCAGCAAAAGAGCAAAAAGTAACTGACAGATGAGAATTCCCATTTCCCTAAGAGTCATTTTCTGTGAGTTTGGAAATAAAGTCTTGTGCTCCCAAATGCAATGTGAGATTTAAGTTAATGAAAATGGTGTCGAATGAAGAGTTTAAGACTCTCTTGTTAGCAGTCCAAGAGGATGTGAAAACTACAAACTTAAATGTCAATTTGATGTCTGATGATATTAAGACGCTAAAGAACCCAAACGAAAAAGTAATTGAAGAGCTCCAACTCTACAAAACAAAATGCTTGCCCCTGGAAGAAAAAAGCGAATCTTTGGAATAAGAGTTAAAGTCGATGGAGAAAAAGATTGAATATCTGGATGGCAGACAGGGAGTAAACAACATGATCATTTTCAACGCAGAGGATAATCAGAATAGTAACACGAATATTTACGAAACAATCAACAAAATCTTCGAACAAGCAGAAATCAATATACCGCCGGATTGCTTAGAGAAAATCACTAGAATTGGAAAGAGAGAGGGATCTAGACCAATTTTAATCACTTTTGTCAACTCGATGTACAAGGGAAGCATATTACAAAGGGCTTATAGGACTTTTTTATTGCATTCTCTTACCATGGCAAAAAACCTCGAAAATTTTTGGAAAATAGTCAAAAATTATAAATCTTAATCATCAAGCACAGATTGTATGGGCTTAGACACCTGGAAAAAGTATTTCAGGTATATTTATGCTGGCCTGGATCCTGAATCTTACTCGTTAACATTTAATGATACACCAAACCCATATCTTGACTCAAATATTACTTTGGACGAAACGTTGATAAGCTTAAAAAAGTATAAAAATCGTCAGGCTCCCGGTCCGGATGGAATTAGCTAGGAATTCCTGAAAAATCTGCCTGGCAATCTTATCCTATATCTAAACTCGATTTTCAACAAAATACTTAAGGAAGAAAAATTTCCGGAATCATGGTCCCAATCTTTTGATAGAATGATCTTTAAAAAAGTGCAAACAAATGATCCATCCAACTACCGACACATTGCGTTAGTCAACTGTATCACTAAAGTTTTTACGCAGATTCTCTCTAAGAGGCTAGACATTTGGGCTGAAGAAATGCATCTGTTACCGGAGTGACAGGCAAGTTTTAGGAAGGGAAGAGGCTGCATGAATCATGTGTTTACGCTTAACTCATTAATTCAAAACCGTCTAAGCCTGAACAGAGGCAAGATTTTCGTACTATTTGTTGATTTTAAAGGAGCTTTTCCGTCATTAAATCATAAAATAGTCTGGAATTAAATAACCTCGAAGGGATGCGGGTCGAAGTTTATTAAAATATTAATGGATTTTTATTCCAAAGCTAATCTGTCAGTTAAGGGAAATAAGGGCACATCTGGAAGGGTGGATATTACGACGTGAGTCATGCAGGGTGAAGTGTTGAGTCCGACAATGTTCACTTTCTTAAATGCTGAGCTAGAAGAAGTTTTGAAAACTAAAGGTATCAGGGATGTATCAATAAACCATCTAATTGAAATCCTGATTCTAGCTTATGCGGATGATTTGGCTATTCTTGCCGACTCTCAAATTGAAATGCAAAATATACTCAATGGACTGTATGAATATTGTCAAATGAATGATTTAATAGTTAATATAGACAAAAAGAAAATGTTGATCTTTAGAAAGCGAGGTCACGTGCACAATAAAAAATATTCACCTTTCATGTATGGTATTTCTAAGATTGAAATTGTTAAAAGTTATACCTACCTTGGAACAACCTTTTCTCAATCGGTGATTTTTGTTAATGCAAAGGATGCTGTAGTTTTTAAATGTAACATTGCTATATGTTCTACGATATCATTGATACACAGATTGAAACTTGACTCTTGGATTCCCATTTTTCGACTCTTTCAGTTCCTTGTATCCACTTTTTTGATGTACGGTGCTCATGTTTGGAGTTTGAGATACTTTGTTTTGATAGAGAAAATACAAACGAGCTTTTTTAAGAGAATCCTTCATGTCCCTAAGAATATGGCAGTCTATGCAATTAGACTTGAGATAGGTGCTTCACATATCTCTGCTAAAGTTTTCGGCCTAATTCTAAACTGGATAGAAAAAATTTTAATGATAGCTGATGATCGCTACCCTAAGATGTGCTATTTAGGATTGAGAAAACTAGATAGATTGGAAAGTAGAGAATTAAAATGGGACAAGTACAATTGGACTCGTCAGATTAAGGGAATCTTTCAGGGGATTGGGTGCGGGGAACAGTGGGAGTCTCTTTCTTTTGCCTCTTTACAAAATCATAAATTATGTAGGATAAGAACCTATGAAAATAAGCTTCACCTGAAGGATTTACAAAATGCACACTTTTCCTCTCGACTCCTACGTTATCCTCACCTAACTTGACTGAACGGACCTCAGAAATATCTGATTATGATTGGGACGCCGCTTAGATTTATTAGAATAGAAGCACAACTTCGTTTGATAAACAGAGTTCAGCCTAAAATTATATTCAGGACAAGGACTGTTAAACTGGATGGTTCTGACTATTGTAATTTCTGCCAACAGGATATTTCTGACTCCGAATATGTGTTCCACCTTTTCGTAGAATGTCAATCATTTAATAGCTAAAGATTTTTATGTATAAGCGAAAGTTCTGACGTTTGTGAGTTGAGAGATTCCTGACTTAATATATTAGATATCCCCTGAAAAAATGATATAAATAGAATTTTTGTAATCCTTAGTAAAATCCTCGAAAGAATTGAAAGTATGTCTAAAATAATGATATAGTGACACTGTACAGAAAATTACGATTGCCAATACTATGAATAAGGTTAAATTTGTTTTCAGAAATTTATTTCATAAGGAATACTTGTTATTATTTTAAAAAAAAAGCTGTGCCTTATTTGTATGAATCAGTAGATTCTAAAACAAATAAATATATATTAATGCAGTTAAACGACGATAGATAGCAAGGTTAAAAATCGGAAATTATCTTCGATTCATGTAAAGTTTATCTCGCAAGGTTAATTTTTGTTGCGGTGAATTTTTATACCTGGAATCGATGTAAACTTTATCTTTTACTATTTCTATGCATTGTCTCATTCAAAAATTTAACAGCATTTTGAAGATTCTCAAATATATAAATGTTTTTTATAATATGTGTGTATATATACATATCCATATATGTACTAATACAACGCTGCTGAAGGCTGGTCATCTTCTCAGCATGAAACACCAATCAGCTATGACTTTTGGTTGAAACCATTCCCCCCACCCCCCATCCCTCAATAATCGAAGTTTCTTGTAGTCCAGGCATTACGTCGAAATAATAATTAAAATCTCTGAAAAAATTCTACTTCTAATGTTTTTAATGAAAAAGTTCCGTTAAGGTGTCCTTTTTGACATATCAAAAATGCTAGAACAGATACATTTGCCAAACCGGTTTTTATTCTAAAAACAGATCCAAAAGTTACATTTGCGTGGACGGATAATTCCTTTTGTAATTTAGAGCAAAATATCCTACAGAAAAAAGAAAGAGGACAAAATAATAAGAAACTTTTGTTACAAAAATAATCCGCTATCTTACATAGGTTTCGAGTTATTATACATAGAAAACATCCAATTTTTGTGGATTTTAAGCGAAAAATCACTAAGTGTCGAAAAACACTGTGTACCTTCTCACCTAATTACTACATGGGAAAGTGTTCCACAAGTAAGTGAAGTTGACTCAATTCTCTGTAATTGCAAAAAAAGAACAATGTCCTACCTATAATAGGTCATAATTTATAACCTCTAAAATTTGGTCATTTTTGTCTGTTTTTGCGGGAAAAAAAGTGAAGTTCAGTTTTTACAAAATAAATCGTGTTCGTTTTAGTTTAAGTTAATGATGCCAGGGGATAAAATAGAGTCTACAAAATCTAATTAGATCTAAAAAACAAGGTATTTTAGATATCTCACGACAAAATGGCTTATGATTAAATGAAATTGAAGTGAATTTGGGAAATTTAAATTTTATTCGGACAAATATTTAGTGAAGAATTTTTCAAATTTCTATAACCAAAATTAGAATTTGTGCATCACTGGAAGTACCTGATTTCTCAGAAAAACACTGGTGGGCCGGCGAAACGTTTCGCTGTCCCGACATTATCCAAAGTAAACTTTATATGGGTGCATTATTCTCTTCTTAATTTGTTCAAATTTGTGTAACCAACTTCGAACCCTAAAAACTACTCGTGCGAAAAACACCATGACGGGGCCAACGAAACGTTTCGCTGGCCCCGACATTATTCAAAATAAACTTTATATGGGTGTATTATTTTCGTTTCAATTTGTTCAAATTTGTGCAAACAACTTCGAACCCTAAAAACTACTCCTCGTGCGAAAAACACTATGACGGAGCCAACGAAACGTTTCGCTAGCCCCAAAATTCTTCAAAACAAACTTTATATGGGTGTATAGTTTTCGTCTTAATATGTTCAAATTTGTGCAACCAACTTTAATTCTTAACAACTACCCCCTGTGTGGCAAACACTATATCGGATCCATCGAAACGTACCACTGGTCCCGAAATTATCCAAAATCAACTTTATATGAGTGCAGTAATTTTTCCCTCAATTTGTTCAAATTTGTGCAACCAACTTCAAACCCTAAAAACTAGCCCCTGTTAGGCAAACACCATAGCAAGGTCAGGGAAACATTGCACTGGCTCCGACGTTATCCAGAATCAACTTTATATATGTGCATTATTTTCATCTTAATTTGTTCAAATTTGTGAAACCAACCTCAAACCCTAAAAACTACCCCCTGTGCAAACAACACCATGGCGGGTCCAACGAAATGTTTCGCTGGCCCCGGCATTATTCAAAATCAACTTTATGTGGATGCAATATTTTTGTCTTAATTTGTTCAAATTTTTGCAACAAACTGCAACCCCTACAAACTACCCCCTGTTGGGCACAACTTAAAAAAAATAAATACAAACATAATGCACCCATGGAAAGTAGCTTTTGGACAATTTCGGGATCAGCGATGCGTTTTGATGGCCCCGCCACATTGTTTGCCTGACAGGGGGTAGTTTTTAGGGGTTGAAGTTGGTTGCACAAACTTGAACAAATAAAGACGACAATAATGCACCCATATAAAGTTGATTTTGTATAATATCGGGACCAACGTAACATTTCGCTGACTCCGCCATGGTGTTTTCCGCACAGGGGATAGTTTTTAGGGGTTGAAGTTGGTTGCACATATTTAAAGAATTTAAGACGAAAATAATACACCCATATGAAGTTTATTTTGGATAATTTCGGGGTGAGCGAAACGTTTCGTTGGCCCTGTCATGGTGTTTTTCGCACGAGGAGTAGTTTTTAGGGTTCGAAGTTGGTTGCACAAATTTGAACAAATAAAGGCGAAAAAATTGCTCCCATATATTGTTTATTTTGGACAATGTCGGGACCAGCCGTACGTTTTTCTGGCCCCGCCATGGTGTTTACCTAACAGGGCGTAATTTTTAGGATTTGCAGTTTGTTGCACAAATTTGAACAAATTAAGGCGATAATAATGCATCTATATAAAGTTGATTTTTAATTATGCTGGGGACAGCGAAATGTTTTGCTAGCCTCCCCATGGTGTTTTCCGCACAGGGGGTATTTTTTAGGGGTCGAAGGTGCATGCACATATTTGAACAAATTAGGACAAAAATAATGCACCAATATAAAGTAGATTTTGGATAATGTCGGGGCCAGCGAAACGTTTCGCTGGCATTTATCCAGTTTATATAATTACTTCTCTATTTATTAATTTTTTAAAATAATAAATGAAATTTGTAATCACTTTTAAATAGTCGGTTACTTAATTATTTTTAATTCCGTAAAAATGTCACAGAATATTATGTACAATTCACAGAAATCACTGCAAATTACAAGCGTATTGGAGGTAAGTGCGGAATTAAATGCAGAAAAAGTATTCATTAGAAGATATTGTTAAAAACAATTATTAAAAAACTCCCTGTTTTCTGATGAAAAGTAAAAAACTAAAGTCTCGCTTTAAGTCACCTGGTTCTAAACCCTCCTAGAACTGTTGGCTCATGCAGTTGCTCAGGAAATTAGGGCAAAAGCGGTTGCGACATTATATGTAAATAAAT
>NC_046657.1:118941925-118954543 GCF_010883055.1 Belonocnema kinseyi | reverse complement strand
CAGTGGAAACGAGTCAGGCGGCCCTCACTTTTTACGTTTCTTCCCGCTGAAATCAGTCCAAGGCCATTGGAAGGCAACCCTCGATACTTGACTGAAAGCATGAGTTTGGTGTATCACATTTTTAATCAATTACAATTACTTTTTTGTCACAAAGAACTCAAAAAGTGCTAAGAAGTTGTTATGAAAAGAATTGATTTTAAACCATTAATAATAAAACACAGTTGTTTATTGATAAAAAAACATCATAAATTTTCAATAAATTACAATCACTTTTTTGCCACGAAAATACTAAAAAGAAGACCAAAAATATTCATAAGGAGTGATAGAAAGCTTTTTTTTACAAACAATATCAAAAAAGCAACAGAAAAAATAAGTTTTTGAAACCTTGCAATTCCCAAAATAATAGGTCTAAAATACCTTTTTTCATATCTACGCAGATTTCAGGAGAATCTATTTTATCCTCTGGCATCACTAACTCAAACTAAAACGGACACGATTTATTTTGAAAAAACTGAACTCCACTTTTTTGCCAGTAAAAACAGGCAAAAATGGCCAATTCTGGGGGACCATAAATTATGACCTATGACCTACGAACAATGACCTACCTATAGGTAGGTCATTGTTCCCTTTTAGTAATTGCAGAAAATTGGGTCAACTTTCACTCACATGCGGAACACTTTCTCGTTTAATAATCAGTTTCGAAGGTATACAGTGTTTCTTGAAACATAATGATTTTTCGCTGAAATCCAAGAAATGGGAATTTCTCCATATATCATAACTCGAAACCTATAGAAGATACCGGATTGATTTTAAACAACATTTACTCATAATTTTGTCCTCTTTTTTTCTGTTGGACAGTTTTCTCTAAATTGCAACCGGAATTATCCGCTTTTGCAAATGTAACTTTGGAAATTGTTTAAAAAGAAACCCCGATTTGGCGACTGACATATTCTAGCATTTTTGATACGTCCAAAGGGACACATTAACGAAACTTTCTCATTAAAAACATTGAAAGTAGGATTTTTTTCTGGAACCAAACTACCAGATGCCTGGACTATTGAAGCTGTTCTTGTAACTAGACTCTCCACTCTAGATGCTTTGAAAGACGCAATTAAGGAATTATTAGGAGCTGAAGCAATAGGGCACCACAACTGCGATGTAAAACACCATGCGTTAGAAAATTCAACTCAGGGTCAAGGATAGTCAAGATTCAAGTCAAGCTCAGGGATATAATTTAGATGTTAAAAACGGTAAGGCTGGTGTGTAGAGCGTATGTGCAACATTTAAATTGTGAAAATAAAATTCGAAATTAGCAAATTCAATTTATGAAAAAGCGACGGAAGTTGTAATCGAATTTTAGATAACACTTTTTTTTGAGACACGTGATGAGAATGTGTTCGCTGAAACCGATGGAGCTTTAACAAAAGAGAATTCACAATCACCAATTTACTGTTGTCGATGCTATGGCTTTCATTTTTTAAAAGTCTTTGCACAATTGCGGGGAACATATGAAGACCGAGCGCGTAGCGCCATGTAAATATATTATCAAGCGCGAAGTGCGAGAACCAACAGTCGCGCACCCAAGGCGTGCTAAAACTCCCGAGTGATATTGTAAGAATTGTTGCCCTTAACCAATGTTTCTTTTTCCTTTAAAAAACTATTCATTAATCCTCCAAATAAAAGTATTAAATTGTTTTCGTCGAAAATACATCATATTAAGCAAAAATTTTTAAGCAATCACAGTTTTTTGGTGTTCTTTCAAAAAATGTCCGTAAAAAATAATGCATAGCGTTTTTACTACTGTTTAATGAAACCACTTACAGTAAGTTTCCCACTGAGAAATGGCAAGTCAGTGGACGACAAGAGGGAAGGAAAAGGCCTTAAAATAATTTCAAAATAATATAAGATAACTTTATTTTAAAATGAATGTTTGAATATATCAGTATTATGTACCCATTCAGAAACAAACAGAAAAATTCTCAGTGATGTAAAGCTATGAGACTTGAACATTACATTTTTGTTTGTAAATTTAACTGTTACCTAAACAGAAGGTCTCGTCAGTCTGGTGTCAGCGATCCAGATGACATCTGCAATTCGTCAAACCATTATCCAAACTCTTATTATCTTGCATCTCCTCTTTTTCTACTGTTTCTTATTTTTTGTTTCTACTCATTTCACTTTCTAAAATTTGTAATATTTAAGAAGTAAATAAAACCATACCCAACCTAAAAATTTAAACTAAAAAATTTATTATTAATATTAACACTGTTTTTTTATATATTTGAGATTGACATATTTCACTTATATTGAGTTCAAAAAGATAAAAATCGAAAATAGTTTCCAATATTTAAGAGCTAAAGATTTTATGAATGAGTTCAAAGTCTGTCACATAAGTATTTTGTCTCGTCACGCTGCATTACTATTTTACGATTAAACTCAAAAATAATTATTTAAACTATTTATTATGCGGACTCAAATTGTTAATTTTACACTGCCGAAGATTTTATTGTAGTTAAAACTCGATTCATCAACGTTGAATTTAAATATCAGTTAATAATTATTACCCGGGTAACAATATTTGTCTTAATTACCACATGTTCAAGTTCCACCACCACGCCACCCTTCTCGGGCCCAGAGGGTTGAGGGGAGGGGGTGGGGTCGCTTCCATGAAGTTGATTTCATCTGGCGTTTGAGCAATATCGACGAAAATACCCTTCAGTGGGCAGGTCTGTCTCAAGACGAATTTTTTCTACTTGAAGAAAAAAATTTTATGTCTTGAGACCCCTTTGAGGGTCACCACTAATCCGCTTTAAGCTTCATAAATGTTTATATTATTTATCTTCATGTTATTTTATTTTTATGTATTATTAAGTTTATTTATCTGCAATAATTATATTCTTTGAATGGAAAATCTAAACATATTTTCTATTTCCTCCTATCTCCGAAAGATCAATAGATGCTTCTAAAAAATGACAGTTTTAATATTTGTATGGAAACTATTATACTCCTGCAGTTTTTGTGACAGGCAGGTGCTGAATGTCTTAATAAAAAATTAGTTATTACAAAACTACAAGTTTTATCGGTAGCAAAATTTTAATTCTAAGCAGATGTCAACTGTTTGGTCCTATCCTGGAAAAGGCAGACCCACCCGGTGGGTTTCATAGTTTATAGAGGTCAGAGTATAATGGACAATAAAATTTACAAACCAAAATTTTGTGAATTTTGACTCTGGTAAATACTAAAGCCACAAATTGGTAATATATTTTTTAAAGAGGAATTCGTTTTATTTATCAGGACTTGTACTTCTTGCCTGAAAACAAGTCTACCTGGACTTTACTTGGCACAGATATAGCCATTCATACAGTCATTTTTCAAAAAACAAGTAGAAACATTAATATAATTAAATATTCGAGTAGACATAACTAGGATTTGCAAAAGATATAGTATTTACAGTAAAATGTATATTTCTACAAAATTAAACAATTCATTCATTTATAAATTCAAACATTAAAAAAAGCATATAAATATACTTTAGGGCGCGCGCGTGTGAGTGTGTGGGTATGTGTAGATTCTCTTCAATTTATCAAGTGTAGCACAAGCATCTCCAATCAGACCAGGGTAATTGAAAATGGCGGCTATTCCGATAGGTATGATTATACAATTGCCCGGTTGAGTTCAATGACGGTGTTCTTGCATTTTCAGAAGCCACTTGTTCTTCAGTTTTTTTTCATCAAGTTATATACAGAACAAATTAAAAGTGTCTTCTAAAAACGCATGGACTCCGTTACTGCACCCAAGCGCTTAATTATGGACCTATCCTATGATTATTATCATAGGATCAATAACTGGCACTTAATTGACGTATATAGAAAAGGCTTAATTATTATAATATAATTCTTCGAACATGCAATGAAATTATTGACAGCAAAATTATGGAAAATTAAATCGATTCCAAAGATATGATGATAAATTGCAAATGCAGACTATTTTATAGGAAAAGAATTTGAATTGCTTGGTGATGCGCCAACATTGATTTTTGATAAAATCATATGATATTCACGTCAATCAGGTTTCCACCGATACGTGTATGAGGAACGAGATGATATAGAATCATAAAGAAAGAGAAAATCCAATTCTCAGTTATTGAGAATGCTCTTCGAACGACTGAAATAAGCAAGACAAAAAGCTTCTCGTATCACTATGCAACATGAGTAATGATCACTATTTTTCCGTAATATTTTTTATAAAATTTCTGGTAACGCTCCATATTAATTTATTACACGCTTTTAGTTTGTTGAAATTTTTGTAATTTAGGAGCTTTCTAATTTCAACATCTTTTGTTTTGAATTTTGTATTTAAATTTTCTACTTTGGAATATTGCAAATTTCAAATTTTCATTTCTGAAAGCTAAAATTAAAAAATTCAAATGATCGGAACAAATATCTTCAAAACAGGAAAATTACACAGAATGATGCAAATAAAAAGCTGCAGTGTTAAGGTAAGTATATTTTTAAAAACAGTGAAACTCTTCTATAGCGCCGATTTTGGGGCTGACGGCGGGTGGGAACTAACTCATTGTAGCCCACTCTGCTTTTGCATGTTCACACCTGAGTTCTCGCCTGAGTGACAGCTCTTTTAGACCTATATGCGGCGCGGCGTCAATTCTCGAAAGAGCTATAGAATGGAGGGCTATCCAAGGGTTTCACTGTATTTAGAATTAAAAAAGCAAATTTCTATCTGCATCATATACAAAACTGTAAAACAGAGAAAAAGTTTTTGGACCTTCATATAATTTAGCTTAAGGATCGTCTAGCCCATCCTTTTGACAATGATGAAATACTGCAATAAAAGGGGCCATCCATAAAAGACGTCCGCAGTTTGGAGCCGGGGGGGGGGGGACCGAATTCGGATAAAAGTGGACAAGAAGGGGGAGGGGGTGTCAATCTATTTTCAGGCGTCCAATTTTTCAAATTTAATAATTTCCCAGTAATGAGGTACATTTCTTTAAAATTCTCTATCTGATGATATGCAGGCGATTTCGAATACGCCCGCAGTGATTTAGGCGATTGCAGCGCCATCCAGCGGTTCCGGGAAAAGAATCTGGTACTACCAGTTGGTTTTCCTATCTAGTTTTTGACAGAAAGTTCTGTTTGATTATAAGAATAAATTTTTCTCAACATGACGAGGGTTTTAATCTCTTATAATTTCATAATGATAAAAAAATTAAAATATAAAAAAGAGTGGTGATCCCTGCATTTAAAGCATCCTTTGATGGGCGGGGGGGTGTCCAGAAATTGGATGAAATTGGTCAAGCAAGAGGGGAGTGAATAACCCGAAATTTTGCAAACATCTTTTATGGTCGGCCCCAAAATAGGAAAAAGCGTTACATGGATTGCCAGAAAATTACGTCATTTAATGTTTTGACGATCCCTTGAAGCTTCGAATTTCGCATATTATCTTAATTGATCTAGTATGAAGTTCAGATAGATTAAATATTTAAAAATAATGTACAGGTTCATTTTGTTTTAGGATAGAACTTTCTTTTTTTTCGAAAAGAAAATTTTAAAGATATTACGTTATAAGTCTGCCAACTTAACGAATTAGTGAAAAGCTCAGCGGGAATCTGAGAGCCTGAATCTTGATAGTTCATTAGAGGAAGATATGCAGTCGTGTGAGGCTATATTTTAAAACGACACTCCAATTAACTACCGGCATTCCTCAGCATTGGTGCCAAGAATCTAATGGGCGAAACTGGCCCGAGTGGTTTATACGAGCACGTAAAGTGCACTTGGGTCGAAAATAAAATGCTCCTAACTGTCGCAATATCTCTTTATCTATGGTCTTAAACTCTTCATTGTATCACCATGCTTCGATAAAGAAATCGTTATTGCTGAAAAAAACTATTTACTGCTGAGTGGCAAGTCCTTCCGTTGTGGCTTTAAAGCTTAAAAATGATAGTTTTTGGTCTTATTGTTTGAGATATGCGACTTTGGAATTTAATGTTCCAGACTTATTGTTTTGTGTATTGCGGCTTAAAAGTTATGATTTTGTTCCTTAAGGGTGGTTTCCGTATGGGTAAGATAAATTTCCCATTTTGGGCGAGTGACCCAGTTTGTGCGAATGCTCACATACTGTAGGTAAATCCGTGGTAATCTTAATGTTTATGACGCTAGTAACAGTTTATTCACATTCTAGAATGGATTTAAGATATTTTCGATATAGGATTTATAGTCATTTTATTACGCATTCGTGTTCTGTAAACGTTATATAGTCACGCATGTCGGCATCTGTGGCCGATCGAGCATAACATTAGTCTCGGCTTGTGAGTTCGCGAGCTGACAGGCTGCGTAGTTTTTCGTTGCAACAGTGCTCCAAAAGTTTTGTGGCGCGAATGTTTTGATTGAAAAGTAAGTATTAATCACAAACTTGACGAATGTCTTCTTCAATATTAATGAAAACCAATGGATAATTCGGACATTTCCTTCCGCCTTAATACGGACGGAAAAAAACGGCTGGAGGAATTTGTGCGAGTGTTTACAAACAACACCGTAACATAAAAATTAGGAGTTTTAAAAAAAAACAAGCACACTATTTCAATTCTAAAAGCTTTCTCCTGTCTTGATGCCTGTATTTGATGCATTTGTATTGAATAGTTGATAAAAATGTGCGGGAAAAGATTACAACAACAATGAGATAGCCAATTTAAAAATGCAAACGATAAAAATATTCTTTTTCTTATAATTACGTGATTTATTACGCTGAGAAATTTTTACGTTAAGATTGTGAGATTCCTAATGACAAATTAAATTAGGAGTCAGTTTTTATCAGTGACGATAGCCATCTTCTGTAGGAAATATTACATGGCGTCATTCGCACAAATTGGGACATTTGATTCGCCCAAACTGGGTCAGAGGAAAAATTCATTCGCCCAAATAGGTTCATCGGTGAAGCATGAAATATTCTTCATTATTCAGTATAAACTGTTTGTTTTTATTGATAAGCAGAAACAGTATTGATGAAAAATGTTCAAACTGTGCGGTGTTAGGAACTTTTATCGATTCATATGATTTAAAGTACTTTTACAAGCAAAATATGCCAAACAAATCCTTACATTCGCCCAAATTGGGACATTTACTTTAATAGAAACACGCAACTTGATTTGCGTAAACAAAGTCGCGCGATTGGAGATTTATCATGGCTTCCCCACGGGGCGGCTGGAGAAAAGCGACCTCGTCAACTAATGCCGATTAATTTTCAACCAAAAGCTTAATCTTTAAAAAAAATGGCTTTCAACCAAAAGACAAATTTCCAACAAAATACACATACATTTTTAACAAAAGATATACATTTTCAACATAATACTTTGACATTCAACCAAATAGGTCACGTTTAGTAACCAAATAGGTCACTTTAGTAAATTAGTGGAAATTAGTAAATTGTTTGGAACCCATATTCAGAGACTCAGATTGGCCTAAAGGAGTCTATTGCGAGCAGCTTTGCGTTGGGTCACCACTTCTTCCTCACTGCCTGCAGCAAGCTAGACTTTCTTGACTGACAGTGAGGAACCTGAAATGTTACATACATCAGTAAAAATATGACGGCGACCACTACACAGTGGGCCAGGAGATATGCAAAAACGGCCAAAATTCAATTTTTACGTCGAATTAGTCTTAAACTTGGTGCAAAAATTACAATTTCACAATGGCGAACAATACTTAAAAACATTTTAAATTTTTGTCTAAAATTTGCTATGATGAAGTTTTTGGGATCGCTGATGTGGAATTTGACGTCAAAAATTATAAATTCAAAATGGCGGCTCCAATATGGCGATGAAAATTACATCCTCAAACTAAAATTTAACATGACTGATTGAAAATGACGGTCGTGAATTCTAGATTTTATAAAAAATGTTTCAATTAAATTAAAGAAAATCATAACTAAGGGTTTTCGGAGTTGCTGATAACGAATCCGAGATCGGAATTTTTAAATTCTAAATGGCGGCCGTGTGTAATTATTTTTTTAAAGTGCATCTATCGGTAGCTTGCCATGTGCTGAAAATGACTTGTTCCATAGTGTGCTTATCCAAAAGCTCTTCAATGCAGTCTAAAAAGTTCTGAATGCCTGGGCATTTCTTACACTCGCTTAAATAACAGTTTGTGATGTGGATCCTAGCATAAAACAAAATTGAAACAATCTTTGTAATCCTTAAGATTATTATTTAATTTTTTTTTAGATTATTGGAGTCTATCATTGCCTTCAAATTTTCGTGTATCGTGCCTACGCGTACACTGTGTGTATTGGAGGATCCAATAAGAACGCAAAATTTTGCTCAGCCCTTATATAAGATCAGGCATTTCGAATTTCTGATATCAGATTCGTTATAAGCGATCCCAAAAATCTCCGAGTATGGTTTTTCAATTTAAATGACGCATGGTTTCTAAACTCAAAAGGACACGGCCGCCATTTTAAATAGGCCATTTTTAATTTTGGAATTCTCATATAGGATTCATTATCAGAGATCCTAAATACCCCCGAGTATGGTTTTTAATTTCAATTGAACCATTTTTAACGAAATAAAGAAGAGAGGGTCGCCATTTTGTATCTACCATGCTGAATTTTAAAATTTCTGATGCCAGATTCGTTAGAGATTCCAAAAATTGTGATATATGTATTTTGGAGAAATATTCGAAACATTTATACATTCTTTATACCGTTTAAAAAAAAAAGTATCCGTAAAAACATATTTTTAAGGTGCCATATTCAATCCACCATTTTTAATTTTTTTAATACCACATTAAAAGTTTCATCCGATACTTTCGATACTATCCATTACAATGCAATACGGCCAATAATATCTGATGCTATTCAGTACTATCTGAAAATGTCCAATACCATATGACACTATCCGCCACTTTTGACTCTATCCGATACTATCCAATACTATACGATATTATCCGATACTGTTCAATACTATCTGATCCTTTCGATGCTACCCATTTCAATCCGGTACTATCCGATGCTCTTGAGACTATCCGATACTATCCGACACAATCCGATACATTCGAGACTATATGATACTATCCAATACTATGTGATACTATGCAATTGTGTCTGATAATATCCGATGGGATCCAATACATTCGATGCTTTCCGATAGTAAGCGATCTTATCCGATTGTTTTGAGACTATCCGATACTATCCGATTCTGTCCGATTCAATTCAATATAATTCGATAATATCCGGCACTATCCGCTACTTACAAGACTGTTCAATACTATCCGATTCTGTACAATACTACTAGATCTTTTCGATGCTATCCATTACAATTCTATACTATGCGATACTATACGATACTATCCGATACTATCCAGCACTTTCTAAAACTTTCGAGACTGTCCGACACTATCCGATTCTGTCCGATACTATCTAATACTATCCGATACTTTCGAGACTATCTAATACTGTCCTATTCTATCCGATACTATTTGACACTATCTGACACTAGTCCATAATATCAGATATTATCCGGTACTTTCGAAACTTACCGAGTACTCAAATGTCTTCGAGAACTCGAATGACTTCGAGAATTCAAAGCTTTCGAGTAAGCGAATGTCTTCGAGAACTCGAAACTTTCAAGTACTCGAATACTTTCGAGCTGCTCGAGGGTTTCAGATTCTTGAATCTTTGGAAATAAACAAGAATTTTTAAGCTCTATACTCAGAGGTTTTTCGGATTGCTTACAGCTATTTTCAAATAAAAATAAAAAATTAAAGATTTTTTATCCTAAATGGCAACAAAATATTCGAAAAATTAAAAATATAAACCAGTTTTCTCGACGCACAGTCTTGGGATTTTTACATTATCATTCATGCGAGTGTAATATAATCGTACAAATTTTTGATCTCTGGTTTTTAACAGATCTTAACGTTTCGGCTCTCACAGAGTCCAAAGATCATAACATTTTGTCGGTTTCTGTCCGTCTGTATCTTTGTCAAAGTTTGCGGTATGCGACAAAAGTACTTGAAAATTATCCTTAGGACATTTCTATTTTGGAAGAAATTAAGAATCTTATATCCTTTTCAAAATTTTTAAAAATTTTTAAATAATAGAGAAAATGTTTTTTCCATAGAGTAAGAAATGTAATTTCAAATTTCTTCTGAATATAAAAAATATTTCGAACCTATTCTCATTAAATTATTCAATAAGTCCCAAATTCAGAAAGTTAAATAATTTTTAAAAATATGCAATTTTTATTATTAAGAAATTGTTAAGCGTTATCATTAGTAGAGTATACTAAAAAACATACCTAGTTCTTAAATGCTGTTCAAATTTGTCTACACCCTTTACTTTTCAAAGAGAATTTACTCTATTGCCTAATCATCGAGCTGGAAGCGCGCGTGACGGAAGGATAATGCAATCGTCAAAGCCACAGGTGTTTTGAGAACCTTCTTGAAAGCAAAGGGAAAACAAATTCAGTTCCAATTTATGAATGTAATTCTTCAGAAACTTAAATCACAGTTTTCGTTTTAAGTTACAATATTTATGGTATTTAAAAAAAAACACGTAGTAGAAGTGTGAGCAATACACCTACGAATACGAGCGCAAAGCGCGAGAGCGTACCCACGCGCCCTAGACGCACTCAAACTCCCACGAAGCGCCGCGCGCGCAGCGCGCAATAAGCCTGTGTCGCGCAGCAGGCATATTTTTTCGTATCAGACTGTTAAATCTCGCTGAAACTATGTAAGATTATTAATTTGTACAAATGTGGCTTCGTGATTCGCAATAAAAAGGCAAGTGTCAATCAATTTATTTTTCAACCCTCATATTCATTTATTAAAAATTAAATACCGAAATCTTTTAATCTTCACCAGACTTAGAGATTTACATTCACACTTATTGCTTAAACATTATAAAAATTCCAAAATTTTTATGATTTTTAAGCAATATGTGTAAACGTCAATCTCTAAATATGTAAAAGGCTGAAAGATTGTGGTATTCAATGTTTAATAAATCAATATGAAATTCGAATGATCTGATAAAAAAACTCACAAGTCTGAGACTCACGGAAACCGGTTAGTATAATCAGGGATCGAAACCATTAATTTGTAGGTCTATCAAGCTAGCACCTCCACAAACGAAAATCCCAAATTTCTTTATGTCAGAATTTTGGGCTTTTTTTTGGGCTGTATTGCTGATTTTTGGGCTCCGCTACTTTTTGTGAAAATTCAAATTTTGAGTGGAAGTGCTGATTTGAATCAAGCCAGCACCTCCACTATATAAAAATTGAAAGAAAAAAAATCAAACACGTCAGAATTTTGGGCTTTCTTGGGACTCTTAAACGCACCAACAACCAATTTCCAAAAACCACCCCTACTAAATATAAAACCACACCCTATGTAAAAAATCCAATTCGGGAAAACAAAGAACACCAGAGTTTTGGGCTTATTTTGGGCTCCCGAATTCATGAAAAAAACTACACCCATTTTCAAAAAACCACGCCCTTGCAAAAAATAAAATTTGCAAAATCCAAAATGCACTAGATGTTGGGGCTCATTTTAGAGTGTCAAATGCACTTAACGTTATTTTATAATAACCACCCCTATGTAAAAAAACACCAACCTAATAATAAAAACTTAACATTTGAAACGTAAAAATCGAAAAATATCAGATACTATAGTAACAATATACTATTCCGAAAAACATTGGTTTGCACAAAATTATGTTTGATTGTTAAAAAGGGACTGTTTTTTAACGTCAAGTGTTGTGGACCAAAAATCGGAGTTAGTATTTTTAAGAAGCCCAATAATCATAAACTCTACTGACACTGGAAAATTCTCAAAAA
This sequence comes from Belonocnema kinseyi, assembly GCF_010883055.1. Classification (NCBI taxonomy): domain Eukaryota; kingdom Metazoa; phylum Arthropoda; class Insecta; order Hymenoptera; family Cynipidae; genus Belonocnema; species Belonocnema kinseyi. The sequence goes on along the minus strand of NC_046657.1, from coordinate 118,942,701 downwards.
TATTACTTTTTTACAAATTCATATGTATGCGGTAGAGAAGGGTTGATTTTATACGTTAAGGGTTGAAACCCAACAATCAGAGTGGGTTTTTTCAAGAAGTCCAAAAATCAGGGACTCTACTGACACTAGAAAATTCTCAAAAATATTAGTTTTTGACAAAGTCATATGTACATGGTAAAGAAGGGTTGATTTTATAAGTTAAGGTCTGAAGCCCAAAAATGAGAGTGGGTAATTTCGAGAAGCCCAAAAATCAGAGACTCTACTGACACTGGAAACTTCTCAAAAATATTATTTTTTGACAAAGTCATATATACTTAGTAGAGAAGAGTTGATTTTATACGTTAAGGCTTGAAGCCTAAAAATCGGAGTTGATATTTTTGAGTAGCCCAAAAATCAGAGACTACATTAACACTAGAACATTCTCAAAAATATTATTTTTTGACAAATTCATATATACATGGTAGAGAAGGGTGGATTTTATACGTTTAGGGTTGAAGCCCAAAAGTCCGAGTGGGTATTTTCGAGGAGCCCAAAAATCAGAGACTCTGTCAAAATATAATATTTTTGAGAATTTTCTAGTTTCAGTAGAGCCTTGGATTTTTGGGCTCCTCGAAAATACCCACTCTGATTTTTGGGCTTCAACCCTTAACTTATAATGTCAACCCTTCTCTACCATGTATATGGGGCATTATTCCTCAACTGCCCCAACTCAAAAAGTCATGTTTTTCGATTGTCTCTAAATTCTGGGAATATGTTCGCCTACCCAACAGTAGTTA
>NC_046657.1:118929480-118941825 GCF_010883055.1 Belonocnema kinseyi | reverse complement strand
CTACTGTTGGGTAGGCGAACATATTCCCAGAATTTAGAGACAATCGAAAAACATGACTTTTTGAGTTGGGGCAGTTGAGGAATAATGCCCCATATATGACTTTGTGAAAAAATAATATTTTTGAGAAGTTTCCAGTGTCAGTAGAGTTTATGATTATTGGGCTTCTTAAAAATACCAAGTCCGATTTTTGGTCCCCGACACTTGACGTTAAAAAACAAACCCTTTTTAACAATCAAACATAATTTTGTGCAAACCAATCTTTTTCGGAATATTACTGTGTTACTATAGTCTCTGATAATTTTCGAATTTTACGGTTCAAATGGAGTCTCTGATTTCCGACTGTCATTTTCCGACTGTTGTCGGAAAATAAATTTGTTCATAGTCGTGATTTTCGTCCCACTGTGTGTCGGGAGAACCTGCTTATGATAGATTTGTCTGCAAAGATTCAGCATTCTATCAGCTTGACCTATCGATGGCCTGGATTGATTATCGGCAGGCTTTCGATTCGACCTCCCATAGACTTATCATCTGTCTTTTGGAAAGCTTAAAGGTTCATCCGCAAATCGTGAGGTGTATAGAGAGATAGATGCCGCCTTGAAAAACCTGATTTACTATCTCATTTGGAAAAAATCGTGTGACAACTAACAAGGTCACCTTTCAGAGAGGTGTCTTTCAGGGCGACACCATGAGTCCACTCTTCTTTCGCCTCACATTATTGCCACTATCTCTAGCACTTCGACATTTTAAAGGGTACTTTTTCGGCAAACCTGCAGATCGAAAGTACAAGGTCACTCATGTATTTTACATGGACGATCTTAACATCTATGTTAAAAATAAATAGCAACTACGTCTACCTCTAGGGATTGTCGAACGATATACTAAGGAAATTGGAATGGAATTTGGGTTAGACAAATGCGCCAAGGTTTATTTGAAACGAGGAAAACTTAATGGCATCCCTGAAGATCCTGAGCTTGTCGATAGAAGCGCCATACGACACCTTTGCGCTGCAGAAACTTATATATACCTGGGTGTGCCGCAGAGCCGCATTCAGGATGTGACAACTATAAACGATACTCTCTGAAGCAGATACAAACGTCTCATCCGGCAGATTTGGTCTTCCGAACTGTCGGCGAGGAACAAAGTATCTGCAACGAACATGCTTGTCGTTCCTGTAGTGCTCTATTCTTTTGGAGTGGTTCCATGGACAAAAAACGAGCCCAGATCCCTTAATATTAGGACAAGAAAGGTTATGCATATGAACAAAAGCATGCTTCTTAAGTCTTCTGTTCGACGACTCTACATCTCACGCCGTCAATGTAGTCGCGGAATATTGAATCTCGAATGTTTTCACAACAGGATTATTCTGGGTATAGCGCATAGAGTCGCAAATTGAAGAGACCCTCTTCTTAAAATGGTCAGGAATCACGAAGAAGTGGGAAAACGAGCGTTTCTGTACAAATTTGGAGCATAAAGGACAAACAAACAAAATCTCCTATTTTAATCGAAAAAAAATTGTTTTAAATAATTTTCGGACAAAAACAAAAAAGAGGAAAGAAACATTTGAAGGCAACCAAATAACCCCCCTTCCTTCTTTTTTTCTTTCTTTCGTCTTTTTTATTCTTATTATTATCAAATTACAGTCAACTTATTCAATTTCTATCTATTTACATTTTCTTGCCTTAATAATGGTACTTTATAAGTACCGAAACGTTGGTAACGCAATTTATTATTTTTGTTTTTTATTTTTATTTTGAATGTTATTTTATTGTAATTTGATAGTAATAAAAAAAGACGAAGAACAGAAAAAAATAAGGAAGGAGATGTGGTTGGTTGCCTTCTCATTTTTTCCCTCTTTTTTGCTTTTGTCCGAAAATTATTACCTAAAATTTTTTCAGATCACTAAAAGAGATTTTTTGTTTGTTTTTTGTGTTCCAAATTTGTCTGTTGAATTCTGTTTTTTTATTTTAACAGGAGTTTGCATAAATATAATTAACACTTAAGTCACGCATAATGAAAAATAGACAAACAGTTGAAAATTTCAGAAAAAAACGCATCTTTCTAGAATTATTCAAATATAATATTATGAATAATGTTAAATTATTTCAACAAATAATTTTCTTGACCACAATCAATCACATAACTTATCTTAATTGAAAATTTGACTTTAATCGCATTTTTTTAAACTGCAATTTTGTAGCATTTTTCTAAGAGAATATTATTAACAATAATAATGAATTCTTTAAACAATCACTCTTGTTAACATTAATGAACTATCAGTTTCTTCTAATTGAAAACAATGATAAATTGTTCAATCAATTCATGTGAACATATAATTATCAGTATCAAATGGTATTTTATGTGCCAGAAACAATTTGCATTAAAAAAGCCGAAAAAAGGTCATAATTAGAGCCAAAAACTCGCGAAACCCATTTTTTCACTTATGGGGATTTTTGAAGCATTTTCTCATCAGAGTAAGTATTAGATTTGTATAAAATTTGACCTTTTCTAGTTTTTTTCAAAAGACCCACGTTTTGAGAGCCCCTGAATCCGAAAAACAGGATTTCACAAATGTGTCTGACTGTGAGCACGATGACATTAAAAAAAATTAATTTATTGGATTGGCCTTTAGTACAATCTTTTAGTGTTCCAAGCTAAATGTCAAGTTAAATGTCAAGCTAAACGTCAAGTTCGTTAGTCAGCTATTTTGGATAAAAATACTAAAAATAAGCCGATTTTGAAAATTTTTGAGTACACATTTTTACATGATTAAAAAATTCTCTGTACAGTTGTTCATATTACTTGAAAGGAAAAATATTACTTTTCGATAGACCTACAAGATTATCATATCAACTTTTTGAATTTTTTCGAAAAATTAAATACTCAAATTTTGACCGCACAAAAACTAATCAAAAACCAAAAATTGCATTTTGCCGTCAAACTATGAAAGATAGGAAAGAAAATGATATGCCAAACATTGTGCACCCAAAAAATATCTAAAAATTTGTTATTAATTACTTTTTTCTAGGACACGTAGTTTTTGTTTTATTAAGAAAAAAAACATTGAAAATACGAAAATTAAATTTTTTGACAGAAGACACAAGCTAAGAAAAACTAAATACATAAAATTTTTTCACCGAAAGTAGAGCAAAAAAATTTTATTAATGATTTTTTTACATTCTCATCAAAGAAGCTATTAGATATGTGTAAAATTTGACAACCCCCACCCCCAGTTTTTTTCAAATGTCCACGTTTTGAGACCCTCTGATTGCGAAAAATAGGTTTTGCGAATATGTCTGTCGGTCTATCTGTATGTATTTATGCCTGTCTGTCTGTCTGTCAGCACGCTGGCTTTTGAAAAAATCATTCTATTAGATTGGCCTCTGGTGGGTAATTCCATAGAACTTTTAGATTTACAATTTCGTCCCTTTTTCACGTTTTCGTCATATATACATCAGTATTTTAACTATTATATAAACATTTTGAGTGGCAGGTATAACAAAAAAAATAGTTTCCCATGGGTTTCCAAACTTTGTGAGGTATCTGTGAAGTCAGGAAGATAATAGAAAATAAAAATTTTAAAAATAGGCTTGTGATTCAGTTAATTTTTCAAGATCTTCAAATTGTTGTAGGAGCGCCGTCAAATATTTTGATGTATCAATAATTGGAAACAATATAAGTTATATATGTCAAAATAACTTAAAAATCGCACATATGTGCTATCTTTCTACAAATAGTTACATGACCAAGGAAAACATGTGACCAACTTTAATTAATCATTTAATTTTGTACCATTTTGTTCTACGAAACTTTGAGCCATCAATATATTTTTCAGTTAGTTAGGACAGTTTGAAAATTTTGCCCGAAAACGTAATCGATAAGACAATTTCAATTTTACATGGAGCACATTCAAAATAAACATTGTATAATCGATATCGCTGCTGTGAACTAAACTATATAGAGTTACTTATATGAAAAAAAGAAGGCATTATTCTTACGTTAAAAGAAATTAATATTTGAAGCAAATAAAATTCTATTCCGCACAGAAAATACTGCAGTTAAAGATGTATAATTTCGCACTAATTTCGCACAGTTAAAGCTGTGGTTTAGAGCATACTATCCACACATTTAAATAAAAGTCGAGCACGCATACAGTTTTTATTAGGCCTTGAGGGTGTGACTGTGTGTACCAAATAAGAAAAATGTGCTGCAAACATTTTTTTTCAAATTGCAAATCTAAATGATCTGTAGAATTACCCTAGTACACTCTTTTAGTGTCCTAAACTAAAGGTCAAGTTTGTTAGCCAACCATTTTGGATAAAGATTTAAAAAGTGAGCACACGAAAATGAACCTTTCAAGCCCATTAACCGACGATTTGAAAGAATGGCAAGAGAAGAGAAAATTTCATTTCTAAATACCCTAGAAGATTATCATAACAACTTTTTGAATTTTCTTCATAAATAAAAAATTCAAATTTTGACAGCATACAAAATAATATAAAATCCAATGCAAGTTACGAATTATAATAATATACATTTATGGGATGATATAAAGTTTCAGTGATAAACTCGAGTGCGTAGCACAAGATACGTGATGAGAATTTGTTCGTTAAAGCCAAAGAAGCTTTAACAAAAGAGAATTCTCAATCACCAAATTACTCTTGTCTATGATTTCACCTTTAGATTTAAAAAGTCTATGCACAAAGATCGAGCGCGTAGCGCGAGGTAAATACAATATTCAGCGCGAAACGCGAGGAAAATACAATATCGAGCGCGGAGCGTGAGATAAATATATTATTAAGCGCGAAGCGCGAGATCCAACAGTCGCACGCCCTAGGAGCGTTCAAACTTGCGAGCAGCGCGAATTAAGAAGAAAAATGCGAATTGAGAAAACAAAGTTCTGTGGTGTCCCCATGAAAATAAAATTTCCATTGCATTTTTGGACCACTAAACTCAGCATACTAGGGATCCGAACCGTCATATTTTCTGAAGGGTTCGGTCCGAATCCAACCCTTTGGAAAATATCAAAGGTTCGGTTGGAAACAAGCGTCGGTCGAACCTTTAAGTTCTAAGTGGACATAACCCTTTACAAATTAGAGGTCTATCAAGCTAGCACCTCCACAAACGAAATTCCAAAATTTCTTTATGTCAGAATTTTGGGGTTTTTAGGCTGTATTGCCGATTTTTGGGCCCCGCTGCTTTTAGTGAGAATTCAAATTTTAAGTGGAGGTGTCGACTTGAATCAAGTCAGCACCTCCAATATATAAAAATTGAAAGAAAAACCAAATCAAACACGTCAGAATTTTGAGCTTTTTTTAGGCTATTAAACGCACTAACAACCAATTTCCAAAAACCACCCCTACTAAATATAAAACCACCCCCCATGTAAAAAATAAAATTCGGAAAAACAAAGAACACCAGAGTATTGGGCTTATTTCGGGCTCCCCGATGCATAAAAAACTACCCCCATTTTAAAAAAAGCACCTCCTTGCAAAAAATAAAATTTGTAAAATCCAAAATGCACTAGATTTTGGGCTCATCTTAGAGTCTCAAATGCACTTAACATTAATTTAGAAAAACCACCCCTGTGTAAAAAAACACCAGCCTAATAATAAAAACTTAAACCTTGATGTTGGCATTTTTTTATCCGATTCTAACGGTTTTTAAACAATTAAAGCTGATGAAAATCCGCATGATCTTATCAGAGCATATATTCAAACTTATATTCAAACATAAGTAGAGGAACGACCCAGTACAATTTTCAAGTACCATAGGATAAATTAAAAAATACATTTAATTTGTTATAAACAAATAAGTGGATGAAAATAGTTTCATATGGCTCTCTTGATTCTCACTGGATTTCTTCAATTGATCAACAAAAATCATTTTTGTATCATACCCGTGAGGATTCATGAATAAAAAATCATTATTATGAAAAAATAAAGAAAACAATTTTTGGCTTCAACTATTGGTGACGAAAAGAATAGTCATTTTCCATAGAATTAGCTCCATAGAGCTCGTGAATTATACTCAGTTATCATATCTGCTCATATAATAACAATTCGCAATTGTTCAAACGATCTTAGTTAACAATTGCATTATTCGGCTATTTTTCGTCACACAAGCTCCGTTCTTTGGCTGTATTTAATTGCTAATGACAATAATTCATAAACAATTACCATCTTTTCTATTCTTCATGGAATGATTAGCGTTTTCCACCCAGAATCAACTGCAGATCGCTAACTGATAATACACATTCATTATTTCCCATCATCCGATAACAACTGTTGATTATTTAAACAAATGTAATAAACAAAGATACACTTTGGCCATTTTTCGATATTCTTGCTTCGTTTTCAGAACTGGATTAACTGTGAATGACCAATTTTTTAAACCCAATTGTTATCGGCATGAACAATTTCATGAGAATAATATTAATTTTAGTAAGTGAGTAATAAAGGGTGGCGAACGAAAGACAAATAACATGCAGATGTGTTTAAATAAAAATTTAGTCTCGATTCATTGAAATAAAAAAGTAAAATTCTGTATTGATCAAAATAGAGAATCTTTTCGTTTCAACTAAACATTTTTGAATAGTAGGCGCACCCAACGCGATGTGTGCTGTTTCATGTCATCCCAAAAAAAGTTGTGTTGAAATCAGGCATGGCACTGAGATATGGTACTTTTAAATTTATTGTTCTTTCTTTTTTCCTATATCTTTGTTTTTTATTAACACATTCAAATTTGTTATGTATATTAGAAATTGCTTTCAAATTTGTATATTGATTTAAACCTGGGATTCAAACTTATATAATTAATTCGTATTAATCACTAACCAAAAAATTGATCATGAAGTTTCAATTTTTAGGGGCACTTCTAACGGACGATGTCATCTAGCTTATTCAAAGATATGAAAATCCTTGTATCGAATACGATGTTGCCTGTTTTAAAGTAAAAATTACGTTATTAAAATATGTTTTAAGCTTTCGAATTTAATTTTTCACTAATAATTGGTTTGAACTGCGAATTTTTGGCGTGCAGGATAACGCTTAATCAAACTCATTTGCACCGCAACCTGAATTGAAAACTTCAACCGTGAACAATGTTAATCCCTATTTTAATAAACTTTAACGCTCCGACTCTCACAACTATGAATATAGCTTTATACATTTATTTAGCATAGAAGTATGCACACACCAGCATATTAGGGTTTAAACCATCATAATTACAATAATCGTCTTATGAGTGGAAATTGTTTGAGTACTACGTCGCAGTTATAAATTGTATACAAACAATACCAATCTATATAGCAAATTCATCGGGTATTAAAGCTGCTTATTACAAAGTTCCATTGCATAGCTTCAGGGATTGCGAACTCATTTCGTTGACTTCCGTACAATTATGATATTTCGCCCGAAAATTGTGAGAAATTTTATACTTCATGCTTTGGAAAACTACCAATTACTAACTATATTGATGACGATGAGAAAACTGTTTTGTTTAATCAACCAAATGAACCAAAACTTTGGTTTTTAGATAATCAAATTTGGTTTCACAACGGTAAAAAAATAGGTTCATCAGTATAATTTTAGAAGTGAATGCAAATGCGTATTCAGTATCAGTTATTTTTTTTAATATGTTGATAGAGTGGCCTGAAACTATTGAGAATTTTTTTTCCTTATGGTTCCGAATAGCAGTCTTGGATGCAATACAATTTTAAATAATTTTATCAATCTTTTGCATTTTATTCTCAAATTTCAACATGCTATTTGTCTAACAAGAGACTGTCGTATGCCTCTTTATACTATTTATTAGGCATTACGACATTACGAGAATATTTCTCAGAGTTTGAAATTCTCATTCTTCGCAATAATAAGAGAAGCTGAGGGCAATAACAACATCGATAAAACACCAGCAGAGGCAGCTGTTGCCGAGTTGCTACTCCTTTGAGAGTATCGTGCCAATTCTCAAGTTTTCGTAATAAATTGTCCATTTCATGTCTTTGGAATTCCATCATAAATACTCGGCTACTGTTTTGATACTTTATAAATAATGATCAAGTGGAGTGCACTGCATGTGTGACGGAGAAGACTTCCTAAGGTTTGAGAACTAACATATCATTTTTATAAAACGGAAGTCTATATAATATTATCCTTAGGGAAAACTACATGTATATATAACATTTAGACGGCTTATTGGCACTAGTGTTCGTATCCTACTTATTTTTCTAATAAAATACATTGTTAAAGGATACTCACTAGTTTTTTCAAGTTCAAAAATTATTTCTGTTGAAAATAATTATTAAAAATAGAGAAAATATTCTTATGTTTAAGTTTAAGTAATTTTCGAAAAGAAATAAATGCGAACTGTAAAGAAAGACTTAAGCTTCAAGTTTTTCATTTGACAATAATTTTTTTTATAAAAATATTTTATTTTAGAAAAATATTGCTAATTAAAATAAGAATCTTATGTTGCTTAATACAATTTTTAAAATAAAGATGTGCCAAAGAGATTTATAGAGAATATTTCAAGGAATAGTATAAGCCCTACTACATTAGAAGTAAATAAGAATCGTAAATTTTGCTAAGGAAAGGAAAAAATCTAAAACCTTAAGTTACTAGGTTGCTCCTTAAACTGATTAACTACATAGAAAAATCCCGCTAATCAATCCGAGACAGCGTCTTGAAGTAAATTGCTAAAAAATCAAAGGCCAGATTTTCATTTCCAGAATCTAGAAAAAAAACGGTCGCGATGAAAATGATGCTATGCTTATATTATGATATTTTTTCCATCACTAAACGACATACTTGTTTATGCAAACTTTTACAATTATAGGTCTTCATTAATATATACTGTTCACTATTTTATCATTATGAAATTATGTAAGTTTTGAAAAGAATTCTGACATTCTACTTTCTTAGTGAAAATATTAGTAAAATTTGAAAGTCTTACAAACACACATAGCTGTCTTCATCGGTAAAAGAAGACTCAGAAGATGTCTTATTGGAAAAATCCGCTTCATAAAATAGAAGCACCTAGGGATGTGGAATGAGCGAATGAAATACGATACAGTGTCGCAAATACCCTAAGCGCTATATAGACTTTGCCATCCGCGGAAGTGCGAATGCTCACAAATCCCACAAAACTCCTGTACCGTCGCAATATCGTAATTTAGCTAAATCTCAAAAGTCCGGGTTTCTTATTTAATGTCCAAGCAACATCGCCTATTCTGATATCTAAAAATACAGGTAAAGTATCGGTAAACTTTTATTTCAGAGTTAGTAAGAATATTCTGAATCTCATATGACGCCTATGTAAAAGCTTTAACTTGGCCCTGTGCAGGCCCCGGTAGGATTTTAGTAGAAGCTCAAGTGCACACATACTAAATAAATTTCAAATATATAAATTTATTATTGATTATGCACTCATAGCACATATTCCAAGTGAGTGAAATTCGTTAAGCCCTTCAGCGTTGTATTTGTTATGTATTAAATTCAAACATTTTTTAAATAAGTTTAATCTGCTGCATGATATTTTAAAGACGCGCGGAGAGTAAAATTCATAAGAGAGAAAAAGGTGGAAAGGGGATTCAATTTTTTCTTGTAGATTGTCAGCGTCAAATTTGATGCTTTTAAGGAGTTAATAACAAGGGCATCACTCAACGCTCAACAATCAATTTGCTCGTACCGTGATTTTTATTTGGGTTACGATGAAAAAAGTTTCAGTGCGACATATTAAAGTTCTTTTAAAATATGTATGTTTTTTTCAATAAAAAAAAACTAATTTTCTTAAGAATTAATAATTTAATGTTAGGAGCCTCTAATAATTAACGTAAATATAACAAATCTTTCAGAATGTTTGAACCAATCATATAAATTTTCAAAATTATGAATTTTCTAATCCACTAAACAAATAGATAATATTGCCTGATCGAAAAAAAGTTTTTTATGTGAAAAGTCGACGTGGGTTGCGTTTGATGGAAAGCATTAAAATTGAATTAAACAAAAGAAAGTATAAAAACGTATTCTGAATTTCGTAATGCTGGTATTACCGGAGAAAAAACGGAATGTTTCCATATTTTAGATGGTCATCCTGAAAATGATTATCTAATACTATATTATAAAGTAAATTCACCAGAAATCGTCACCTTAAGCCCAATTTGAAATAAAAAGATGCTTGTAATCGTATTTAAAACTCAATTCTTATTATAGAAACTCAATGTTGATCGCTTCACATGAAATTTGCTTGGAGTTCATTTTTATTCGCTATTAAAATTCAAATTATCCTTACCTAAAATCACATATTTTATAACACGCAGTAAGTCCCAGTCTTGTTGTAAGAGAAATATTAGGTCATCTGACGATAAATAATGTAAGGTTAGTTACACCAGCCCCCCCCCCACTCTTAATTTTTGAGTTTTCTATAGCCCACTGAATTGCACCCCAAATTCGCTCAAATGCGCCACCGATTAAAATCTTTGCGCCAAAAAAATGTAGGAGTTATGTCAGGTGTTACGCGGATGGGGGGGGGGCAGCGTAACGCTATACCCCCCATTTGAAAAATCAAATTTTAAATCACATGATCTTGAAGATCTTCAAATGCGCTTATATGCGCCATAGATAGAAAATTTTGCGCCACATTGATAACCGAGTTATTAGCGATCTAAATAAGGGTGGGGGGGCTTCATTTTTCTAAACTAAGAACATTTTTCCGAATTCATCATACTTATCTTTCATAACTTCAAATGCGCTCAAATGCGCCACCACTAGAAATTTTTGCGCTAGCTAATTAACAAAGATATCAAATTTGGAGGGGGGCCAGTGTAACGCAGGTGTTAAATCTTCAACAGTGATGTGCAATATAAGGTTGAGGACATGAATTCGTTCGACTTCAAATGCGCTCATATGCGCCATAATTTTTTTTTTACATTTCAAAAATTGCCCTAGGTATGAAGGTAACAAAATTTTACGAAGTGATGACCAACCAAATTAAAAGTTTGCAATCCGCATTGATGAAGGGAGAATCCTATGGGGTTTCAAATGCGCTCATATGCGCTATCAAACTTTTTGAAAATCTTTAAAATTGCCTAAGATATAGAGATAACAAAATGTTACAAAGTGATGACCAACCAAATTAAAAGTTTGCAATCCGCATTGATGAAGGGAGTTTTCTATGGGGATTAAAATGCGCTCATATGCGCCATAAAGAAAAAATCATGCACCACATTTCGAGATATCAACGATCAAAATGGAGGGGACTGGCGTCATTTTTCCAAACTAATTGCCTTTTTCAAATTCATCATACCAATCTTTGATAAATTCAAATGCGCTCAAATGTAACACCACTAAAAAATGTTGCGCTAGCTAATTAACAAATATATCATATTTTGAAGGGGGCAGTGTAACGCAGGTGTTAAATCCTCAACAGTGATTTGCAATATAAAGTTGAAGACATGGATTCTTTCAACTTCAAATGCGCTCATATACGCCGTAATTTTGTTTTAAAAATTTTTTAAATTGCCCAAGATATAGAGGTAAGAAAATTCTACGAAGTGATGACCAACAAAATAAAAAGCTTGAAATCCGCATTGATGAAGGGAGTTTTCTATGGGGTTTCAAATGCGCTCATACGCGCCACTTTCGAAACTAACAAAAACAATAATCAAACCCCCAATTAAGACTTGCTACTGATAAACTACCTGATGATATCTCCACATAAACGAATTTCAATATAAAAATTTATAATGATCTCTTCAGACAGAATTTTAAATGCGCTCACACGCGTAATTCTCAAAATTGACAAAAACCCATAATCAACCCCCTCATTCTAACTTGCTACGATCCACTATTCATTGATGTCTCCAAATAACTTGAATTGCAGTATAAAAATTCATAATGATCTCTTCGGATAGGATTTCAAATGCGCTCATATGTGCTACTTTAAAAATTAAAGAAAAAACTTTAATCAACCTCAGTATTACAACGCATCATCCTTCTACCCCACGCTGTTAACAACAAAGAACATTAATTGCGGTATAAGATTTTATAAAAATCAAATGACAAAGAATCACTAGGGAGTGTGTTGTCTCCGATTTAAGAATAGTGAATTGTTAACCGCATAGAGAAAATAGAAGATTCCCAACAAGCATGAAGTTGCTGCGCGAGTGAATCTAGCGTGGTTATTACAGGAGCTGGGAATCTGCTAGTGTCCAACATGTTTAATACATTGTAAATACTCCTCAAATGAAAATCCTCTATACATTGAATTTAGGGGTAATTCAAAAAATACGTGATACATTTAGGGGTGGGTGGGGGTCTGCCGAAGGATCATGCTCCATATTAAGATCAA
>NC_046657.1:118891393-118929470 GCF_010883055.1 Belonocnema kinseyi | reverse complement strand
TTTATGAAAGATTTATCACGTATTTTGTGAATGACCCCTTAATTTAAGGTGTAGAGGATTTTCATTTAAGGAATCTTCACATTGTATTAAATATGTTGGACACAAGCAGATTTTCAACTCCTGTAATAACCACGCTAGATTCACTCGCGCAGCAACTTCATGCTTGTTGGGAATCTCCTATTTACTCAATTCGGTTAACAATCCACTATTTTTAAATCAGGGACAACACACTCCCCGGTGATTCTTTGATTTTTTTTTCAATTTTGAAAGTGGCGCATATAACTGCATTTGAAATCCTATCCGAAGAGATAATTATGAATTTTTATATTGCAATTTAAGTTATTTGGAGACATCATTGAATAGTGGATCGTAGCTAGTGGTAATAAGGGGGTTGATTATGGTTTTTTGCCAATTTTTAAAGTGGCGCATATAAGCGCATTTGAAATACTATCCGTAATGAGGGGGATGATAAATTTGTATACTGCAATTTAATTCATTTGGAGAAAAAATTTTGTTACCTCCATACCTTGGGCAATTTTCGAAATTTCAAAAAAAAAAATTGCGCGTATGAGCGCATTTGAAGTCGAACGAATCCATGTCCTCAAGTTCATATTAAAAATCACTGATGAGGATTTAACACCTGCGTTACGCTTCCTCCAAATTGGAAAAATTTTATTAGTTTAGAAAAGTGATGCCAACCCCCCTCCCCCATTTCGATCGCTAATAACTCGGTAATCAATAGAGCGAAAAAAATGTTCTCTATGGTGCATATAAGCGCATTTGAAGATCTTCAAGATCATGTGGCGCAATTGAGCGCATTTGGGGCGCAATTCACTGGGCTATGGAAACCTAAAAAATTAAGAGTGGGGGGGGGGTGGTGTAACTGACCTACTAATGCAGTCACGATTACCTGTACATCTACCTTAATTGTTTGTAATAAATACGAATAAATAAGAAAAATATGTTTTTCCCGGTACACTTTTAAAAAACGGTAGAAAAAATGTTAAACATTTTCGAATCTTTCTCCAAAATACATATATCACCATTTTTATAATTTCTAACGAGTCTAACATCATAAAAAATTCAAAATGGCGGCCGAATACTCTTGAATTTATGAAAAATGCTTCAATTGAATGGAAAAACCACACTCGGTAGTTTTGGGGGTCGCTGATAACGAATCTGACATCAGGATCTCAAAACTAAAAATTTCGAATCCAATATAGCGGCTGAACACTTATCCTGACTCAATAAATGGTAATAAAATACTTATGCATCGCTCAAAATTATGGGACTTGAGTTTTAGAAGATACTGATGGTAACATCGTTTTCAAAATTCTCAAATTAACACTCGCACTGTAAACATTTTTTGGCACCTTCCCACTGTAAATAGGGGTCTGTGTGATCCAAATATTTCTTTATTAACTCAAGCGGTAGGAAAAGTCTGGCCAAATTTATGTCACGTTATTAAAAATTGCCTACTTTATGAATCAGTTTATCTGGAAAACAAATTTCATCATACAAATTATTGCATATAAACAAGTGAAAATAGGGATCATGCACGATATTATTTGAAAAATTATAATTTTGCAACAAATTCATTAAACAATTATTAAAAGCTGTTAAATTAAAGTTAGTGGTTAAAAATGAATGATAAATTAAATAGAAATATGCTATTGCAAAAAGAAATGCTAAATTATCATGCGAGTTTTGAATGAAAAACAGTTACCTATGGTAAGAGTACTTTTTGATATAAAATTCAAATTCCCTTGAAATGTATGCACATTTATTTATAAAAAAGTTTTGAAAGTTAAAAAATTACTTAAAAATAACTTAACAATATGACTTTTCGGTTTCTTCTCCACCAAAGTAGTTAACTTGTATTCGGGGACGAAGCGACCTTACCACCTCATCCGCACTACGTCGCGCCATTATCAATGCCACTAGAAAATATTTTAAACATTGAAAAATGGCATTAAACTTTCTATAGGGTAAAATAGGATCCAAATAAATGAAAATAAAATGTTTTACTTGCCTCCACAAAACATAAACCTAGATTGTAAATGGGAGTCTCTCAGACCCTCAACTGTTCTATGTGATGATTCAACTAGCACTGAACCGTTGTCCCTTCGCCCTTCGATTCTCTATATGCATACAATTTTTAAGGGTGGGGATAGAGCTTGGACCTTCCTCTAGTTTCATAGTAACTGACACAGTAAATTGTTTCCGGGTCTTACAGATGCCGTTTACAGTGCAAGGGTTAAACTAGTGGATTACAAAAGATACAGCCAGAAATCCTAAATTTAAAATTGAGCATTCAATAGGTTAGTCAAATACTTCAAACAATCTGTCTTAACTTGATGAAACACTTTATAGCCACTCAAATCAAAAATCCTAATTTGAATATTGAGGATTCAATGTGGTGATCTAAAATCTCATTTGATTCATGAATGTGTCTGTCCTTATTTGCCAGACGGTGTTCTACCCCATGGCCAAATGAAGTTTAATGAACCATTCAATTAATTTGTGCCTGTCTGTGCCTGTGTCAGTGCCTGCGCTAATGTCTGTCTTTGTCCACCTGTGTCTGCCTGTGCCTGTGAAGCATTTTTTTTGCAAAATCAAGAGAATACGGCCACTTTTTGAATTTTGTAATTTGAATATGAAATTTGAAATCAGAAATCCTAAAAAAACCCAAGTATGGTTTTTTCAAATCAATTTAAACATTTTTTAAATCAAAAGAACACGGCCGCCACTTCATATCCGCCCTTTTGAATTTTAGAATTATGATATCGGATTCGTTATCAGCGGCTCCGAATAAATTTTCAAGGAATATACCTGGAAAACATATATTTAAGGTGCCATATTGAATTGTTTCCAGGTATAATGTAAGAACCCGCAGAGTGACAGATGGTAGCTCTCAGGAAGCTTTCAGAGGTTACTGTTGTCACCTCCCTCCAACGCTCGCGGCCGCTCGTAATTGTATACCTACAACATCCTCGCATTAGGTTTCAAGCATCGTATTAAATTAACTTAAAACATTCTAATCTCATCAGTCACTTGACTTAGTCTGTGGCTATGTGGTATAACCGGGTTCAACCGAGTAAAAGTTTTTTAACATGATAAGTTATTTTTCATAGATAAAATAATAATAAAAAAATTATTTTCGTATTATTATAATTATTGTTAATGATAATGTATATTCTTATAATATACATAGATCGATCAATATTAAAAATAAATATGAAAATATGTCCGCCATTTTGTTTTTAAAATTTTTCAAACCGGGTTCGTAATCAGCAACCTCAGACACCCCCTTATACAAATTTTGAAAAGAATCCAAAGTTTATTCAGCCTGAACGTCCGCCATATTGGATCCACCATTCTGTCTTTGAAATTTTTGACATCGGATTCCTAATCAGAACTCGAAAAACCCCTCATATAATTTAAAAAAAAATCAAAAATTTATTTAGCATACTCGTCTGCAATATTGGACCCGCCATTTAGTTTTTCAAATTTTTGACATCAGATTCGTAATCAGCGACCTCAAAAAGCCCCACATAACATAACTTGACCCATTGTATGAACATTTTATAATCTTGGCCAACTTTTCGCGATTCGATTCCATTTTGCGCCCTTTTTCCAATAATCTGATGGTTGCTGACTATTTTTAAGAGATTATCTCTGCCATTTTCAAATATATGAGCTGTACTTAGAACAATTTAGTTATGAAGTCATTGGAGATCGAGAAGTCCACGTCCGCCTGAATGGCATGAGACTTATATTCGCGGAACAGATGAATTAATGTGCAAGCTCTTATGAATATGCATGGTCTTACGTGTGGTGATATCAAGGGTCATCAGCTTGTTCTTCGTCCATTGCACTACACTAAAAGAGTAGAGTAGAACCCGGACGGAAAGCATTTTAGTCCCAGATACCTTGTTTAACACCGACAGATTTAAAGAACAAATCTGTCAAAGATGTCTTGTATCTGCTTCAGGGATACTCCTTCACTGATGTTACGCCATAAATGCATATTTTAGGCATGACCAGGTAGGTATAGGTCGGTCCAGTGTCAAATTGTCTAATTAAACTTATGTCTACAAGCTCAGGGTCACTGGGAACGCCAGAACACTTTCCTTTCTTCAAATGAATTTTGGCACACTTCTCCAGTCCAAAGACGCCCCTATGGAAGTTGACGTTGTTTGTGGTCACACGATATTATCCAGATGAGATATTACATCTAGTTTCCAAACAATCATCAGTCTCTATGTCTGCTACACTTTTTAACGATCCACGTTGTTCCTACGTCTCTCTTCACTCCGACTCAATTCGTCGAACAATCTTGTTGTTTAGGACAGGTGTACAGATTTTATACTGTGTTTAAACAAGCTATTGGCTTGTAATTCTCTGGTTTGGGTAAATTGCCGTTTTCGGTAGGAATATAGTGTATATTAACACCAGCCACTGCTAAATGGATGGTTTGGACTTCCAATATTAGATGAATATGCATTTTGTCTTACCCATGCAATGTTCTTATTCATTTGACGAATCCGGTTTTTGACGTTTTGATCTACCACTGGTTTTAGCCTTCGATTTGAATCAGCCAAAACTCTCGCAGCATCATAAACTGAACAATCGATGGTCCAGACATCCTCACAAAGGGAAGCATCCGTGTGAGCCAGATCTTGTGACTAAAAAGGAACCTGTATATTAATGTTCTTCCTTGTCCTCAAATGATCATCATCTCTCAGAAGGTATCTGCTTTTCGCGGTTGGTCTCAACGTCGCTTCCTCGTCTTAATCCTTTGCTTGTTCATGTAGTAGTTCAGAAAGTGCTCCGCGCACATATATGGTTTGCAAGAGGCAGGCACATTTATTTCACAATGATTAATGCGAAACGTGCTGAAGCTCTAGGTTTTTCTGACACCACGGCGTGCGCTGGCACGGTAGCAGTCTAACAAGCTATCCTTGAGTTGACTCCTCTACTCAATGTGGGCTTTTTGCCGGTTCGTCGTCGTGTTTTCATCTAAATTATTTTTAGCACCCCAAACTCTACGGTGATCGGCACTGTTTCTTGAACCATTGCCGGGTACTCTGCGCGGTTGATCGTTTTGAACCGCATGCACAACTTTTTGGTTGTTCGATGGTATCATTGTTGTTTCTGGAAACAGCTAGGAAAAGGCTTTCTCCGTCCTCGTAGAGCCCCGCATGCAAGAATAAGTCTGCATACTGAGCATTCAGCATTTGGCACGGTTGTTACGCCTCCGCTTAGGGATTATTCCTTTGGAACTATCTCTGAACAATATTCCGCGCCTGCTTATTAATTATTGTAACCATATTTAGCAGAAACCCTTGGTATCAGGACCCTCTATCGGCAACCCAAAGATACGTTTGGTGCCTTTTTCGTAGGCCCTTCCGTTTGATTCCTAAAAAATGCTTTTTGAGGTAGAGGGCAAGACACCCCCCTTCAAGTTGCCATTTCCGGAAGAATAAAATCTGTTTTTTTTTTCACAATTCATAATCCAGGGTTTCATCAAAACTTGTCAAGTTTTTCAGGGAGTTAAGAAAAGTGTCTACAAAATAAAACCATACTAATAACTTTCATTTCCAACCCACACCTACACTCTCCGCAGCGCCCCACATATTACCCAAAAATAAAAAAACTACATTTTTACGTATTATTTTTACCTTTTAGTAATTTCCGTCGTCTTTTTCATACAAATAATTACTAATGGATCATTTTAATATTCACAATATTTTGTCATTAATTTTATAGTAAATTTGTCTAAAAACATGTAATTATTTTAAAAATTATTTATTGTTATGTTTAACCTTTTCTAAAAATTGAGCCAGAGATGTCCACTTTTTTCAGATTGGTATCCTTTACTACTTTTTGTTGTGTAATTAGATCATTTTGATACATTCCATTTAATGTTTAATAAACTTCTATTTGTTCAAACAATATTTATTTTCTCAAATTGTTTTCTTCGATAACTAAACAAATGAAATAAAATGGAACACATACAATTATAGTTCTGACTGTATAGTGTATCGAAAGAATAAATTTACCACTTTTTAATTGTTTAAAATGAATTATTAATAAATTTTTTGTTTTATTAAATTTTTACTTAGGTGAACATGGTTATACATCATAGCAACGGACTAAGTCAAGTGACTAATGAGATTAGAATGTTATAAGTTAATTCAAATAATTTAATACGATGCTTCAAACCTCCTGCGATGATGTTGTAGGTATACAATTATAAGCGGCCGCGAGCGAGCGCTGGAGGTGGCAACAGTCACCTCTGGATGTTTTCTTAGAGCTACCTTCTGCCACTCTGCATGTTTTTAGTCTCTTTCTTCCTGATGGTCAAGAAATTTGCTTACAATGCGACTGGTGTTTAATAAAACCTCTTTCTGAGTTACTACCAATATCCTACTGACTTGTAATGTTCAAGATGTCACTGCATCTTGCATGCACATTGCGTGCAGCCGAAATCACAATGGGTTATATAGATGCATGATTCACATTCCTCCATATGGTATTTACTTCATGCCTTAACTCGCTATACTTGTGCATATTGCTATATTGTGTGATATCATGTCAGGGCGATTTTCCAGGATGTCATGATCTGTTTAGATAGTAAGATTCCAATATAAGATGTAATCTTCGCTTTATAAAATGGTCCCTGGAATGTATATATGTATAGAATGACACCCATTGTTTTAATAGTCCTAGGTTTAGGGCAAGTTGTTGATGTACTCGTATGTCTCCACATAATCGGCACCGATCAGACGCGTCCTGATGTAACACATGTTAGCGATAAATCTTGTTGCTGATAACTTTGTCCTGTATCGCATTGACGAATCCTTCAGTCTTTGGACACAGAACACCCTTTCTTAGCTAAATATTGGATGCCTTACTATCCACTTTATATTGATCTAACGTTTTAGGGTACTCTTCGTGGATATCTTTCTGCCTCCATTGTATTTCTAATTCCTCAATGGTTTCTGCCCTTATATTCAAGACGTTCTATATGTCGTGGTAGAACCACCCTTTCAATCACTGAATTTTTATGAAGTTAGTGTTAATGTCTCGATGTGCCGAGGGTGGGTGATTTTAGTAACAGCTTTTTAGTTCTACTTCCTTTTATATATTGAGTTAATCGACCCAATGTGCACCTTACTTTGTTGACATCCATATCCAACCTGATCTTCTATGGTGGATCTCGACCCCTTGTAGGGATGAAAACTACATTTGCAGGCCTAGTTTTGGGGCCCAACGTTTTAAGGGTTACCACAACTGCACATTATACAAGAGTTTGCGCCTCTAACGCAGTTCGTGTTGCGTTCAAATACGTAGGTCATCTTGCATAACCAAAATTCCTTCCAAACTGCTGTAGTTTTTCTGATATTTCGCTATGTTTATCATCGTTATTAATTTCCGTATATGTTACTAGTGGATCTGGTACATAATGTTCATTATCTCTAGAACCTATGCATTTAGCTCTAATCAAGTCTTCGTTGTTCACGTCTTCCAAGCCGAGTTTATCAATAGGAAGCTTTTGTTCCACTTCCATTTTGATAGCAGCTATTTCAATAATCGAAAGCAATCTGTTTACATATATTGAGCGTTTCTGATATGCCAGATTCTGCTCATTTCTTTTTGTGGTTGAGGATGAACATTAATTGTTCCTGTTTGACCGTAAGACGCGGCTTCCTTTAAATTATGCTCATTGCCGTTGCTTTTCCAAGCCAAATCAACCTGTTGTCTTTCTCCATTGCTCGGTCTTCTGTCATGTGTAGATGAGTCCCGATGTCCTTCCCTTTAGCGTTAAGATCTCTTAGTGCGGCTTTCTGTATATTAGATACTTTGCGGCAAATTTCTTTCCTAAATTGTATCCTTTTTTTATTTTCATTTCAAACTTCGCACTTTCGTGACAGAGAATCACCAATTCCTCTTTCATTGAGGTATCCCAAATGATGCTCACCCATGGCGGTATTTCTGTGGAGGTGGTTGGCTGCAAATACCTAACGCTAGCCAAAGCATCTTCAGCGGGTACAGTTGATGTTTCGATCCTTACTGTTTGTCGCAGGTATTCTTGCTGAGCAGCTCTGTGATGATTGGGATCTGCCTGAGCATCTCGGAGCTCACTTGAGCTTCATTTGAAAGTTGCGCCAATTTTAAAACATCCGATTCCTATTTCGCGGCACTAATCAGAAGCGGAGTAAGCAATGACACAAATCTTCCTTAATCAACTCGCGTATCGTTATGCACCACTATTTTTAACAGAATTTTTCACGATTAAAACGAAAATTATGCATCCAATCGAAAAATGGTCAATCTAAAATTTTCAGTTTATTTTAGGACCAAAAATTTCGTTCGTTAACATTTCCGTATAGCGTTATTTGAATCATAATTTGAATTTTCGATTTTTCAAGAAAATTTATAAAGTTATTATGACAATCCTGAGGATTCTTCAAAAAGCAACGTATTTCTTCTCTTTACTTTTTTCATATCGTTCGTTGTTTTGGCTTACATTTTTTATTTTCGTTTGTTTTCTTGAATTCTTGAAGTGCTATCACTCTGTTATTTTTTTTATCGAAAAAATTTATGAGAATAAATTTTCCGTTTTTCTAAATACCATGATTATCTGTAAATAGGATTTTAGAATTAAAAAAAAAAAAGTAATTGGAAAAATGTTGAAAACGCTCTCATTTCGTGTATTTTTTTTATCAAAAATGGCTGGCTAACGAAATCGACCTTCAGTTTAGAACATTGAGCTAATTCAATCTGCCAATTCCTTCGAAAATTATCGTACTTACAGAGCTTTCTCGTATTCAGAAGCTCTCCAAACGTGGACATTTAAGAGAAACGGGAGGGCGGGATTTCAAATTTTAAACGAATCTAATATTTTCTCTGATAAGATTTAAAACAAGGTGTTGGATACGGAGTCAAAAAAATAAAGATGTAATCAAACGAAAAGAAAGATAGAAGCAGACAGGGAAAAACTGCAAAAATCACCGAATTGACAGCTTGAAACTGTCCCAAGAAAAAGAAAAACTTTTCTTTGATTAAATGTAGAAAATGATCATAAATCAGTTTGTATTATTATTTTAATCACTTTGGATTAGGCGCAATCGAGGCTAATCATGTGTATATTTTCTCAGTAGTGCGAAGTGTAATTATTATAAGTTCCAGCTTATATTAAGGTTCTTAGGAATAAATTCATTCTTCTATTTATATTTTTAAAAATCTGCTCGCTGCGCAAGCAAATTCTCATTGCAAGGTCCGCTCGAAAGTTTGAGCGCTCCCCTATTGCGCGTCTGTCATATCTCTCGCCTCGATACAAACCATCCACTTTTAAAGAGATAGTAAATTTATGATTTCAGATAAAAAAGAAAATTAATTTACTAAGACTCTATCGGACTTACAAAATACATACTTAATAGGATTCTCGCGCTTGTCTGTATGTCTGTCTGTATGTATATGTATGGTTACCTGAATCTTGTAGCCACGCTAACTTTTGAAGGATTTGTTCCATCCATTCAGCCTTTGATACACTTTGTAGGGTTCCAATAATAAACGATAAGTTTGTTAATCAGATATTTCCAACCAAAATTTAAAAATTTTGAGCATTTTCAAAATTTAAAAACAAATTTTTTTTAATTTAGAAATTATTGTGAAAGTTTTTCATAGATGGGTAGAAGACTTGCAAATTATCCAAATAAAATGTTTAATTTTGATGAAAATTAGAAGTTATATAGTTTTGAAAATTTTGAAAATGTTCAGAAAATTAGAAAAAAATATTTTTCTAAAACATTACGAAATATTTCTTTTTCGAAACTATTATCATGAAATTTCTTAATTAGATAAAAATTTCCAAAAGTTAGATCCTGATGAAGCTTTTCAATTGGATACAAGTCATCGAGCGCGAAGCGCGAGTTTCGCGATGAGAATGTAATCGTCAAAGCCATAGATGCGTTGAGAATCTTCTTTAAAAACAAATCCAAAAATTTTCTTTAGTGTACCTTCTATTTCCCCTAGCCTGATTAATTCTAGAGAAATTAAAAGTCTTTCTCAGATTATATAGATTTACACGGGAAAAAAACCCTAATATCCCTTACAGTTTCTCGTGCAAAATCAGCCACATGTCCCGCGCAACTTTTTTTTGGTTGGCCTGTATGACCAGAAATTCCCTAGGCTTTTCTTAACATTTTGAATCTAAAGAAAAAATGGAACAAGCCCGAAAAAGTTTGGGTACAAATTTAGATTTAGCACGCAGATCTGCAAAGAATAAGGCATTTTCCCCCCGTACAAATCCATATAATATTTGAAAGATCTTCAATTTCCATAGAATTACCCAAGCTAGGGGAAACAGAAGGCATACTAGATCATTTCTGTTTACAAATCAAGTCTCTATAAATCGCTACACTTGAAAATATAACATCCATGTGTCCATTTTCGCGTATACTAGTATTATAAAAATAACGTTAAGAATATCCCTAGGTTCTTGCCTTTTTTCTGCATCCAGAGGAAAACTGAGACGTGTATCAGAAATTCTGAGGCTATATTTGGATTCAGCGGCTCAAAAGCCATAAGGTTAACCTAGTCACTTTTTTCTTACAGGCAAATTTTCTCATGGCCTGTTTGAACAGAAAGTCTCTAGGTTTTTTCCTACTTTTTGCATCTAGGGAGAAAATGGTAAAAGCTCGAAAAATCTAGTGATCAAATTAAGATTGAGAGCGCAAAACTGCAGGAGAAATAGCATTTTTCTTATTTTTTGCTTTACAAGTCAGTAAAACATACGCAAGACCTTCAATTTCCCTAGATTTATCCTAGCTAGGGGAAACGGTAAGCACACTAGGGTATTTTTGTGGATAAATTTGGTCTTTGCGAGTTGCAACACATAAGAATATGACATCAGTACGTTTATTCTTCCGCATACTGGTATTATCAAAATAATATCTAGAATATCCCTAGGTTTCCCCATATTTTCTGCATCTAGGGGAAAACTGCGACGTGCAGGAGAAATTCTGAGGCCAGATTTGGATTCAGCAGCTCAAGATCTATAAAAGTAACCAAGTCACTTCTCTCGCGCTGACAAATTTTTGGTATTGCCTGTGTGACCAGAAAATCTCGAGGGGGCCAATTTTAAGGCCTTATTCGGATTCAGCGGCCCAAAATCCATAAGAGTAGCCTAGTGACTTGTCTCGTGTATGCAACTTTTTTTTGTGGGCCTGTGTAATTGATTTAGTAAGCATTTATCAAAATCTTCAAAAAAGACTGTCTTAGAACGTACACAAATCTGCGTTAAATGAATCCTAACATTTCGTTACCTAAAAAACGTTGGACAGTTTTCGAAATACTGAGCTTTCAAAGACTTTCAGAAAACCCCTGTTTTCAATCTTTGAGCTTATATTTTTCTGATTGTCAGGTACATATTATACTAAAGTTAAATTGTATTATCTAAACCTTGTTCTTTTAATATAAGACTTTTATATTGCGTTTCCCAAGTTTAATTATATGGTACATAATATTTAAAGTATTTCGCTCAAAGAAAATTTTTGCCAAAGAAAGTGTTATATGGAGGGTGACATAAACTCTTACGGACCCAGTGGGCATCGGGACGTCTTAAAGACGTCCTTAGAATGTAACTGTATGTCATATGATTTGACGTCTTTCATACATCCTTTGGATCTTTTTATGTCTTTAAAAGGTCCTCAGGTCGTCCATTGCACTCCTGCAGAAAGACGTATATAGGACAAGTTCAGGACTTGTCTGCCCACTGAGGAGTTGCATTACGTGCAATTGTCTTTTAACTTCTCCATGCTGCGTGATACTAAAAATATTGTTATATATATGTATACTATTCGGTTCGGTTTTGTTTCCCCTAGAATCAAACCGAAGGGCCTATGACAAAGCCACCGAATGCGTCCTCGGGTTGTGGATGGAACTAAACAAGCCGGCAACAAAGAAAGAGAGGCGACACTAAGACCAACCGCGGGCAGGCATCCAATAGATGAAGAGCGATGCTTTACGACCAGGAGAAACATCAACACCAAGGTTTCTCTAAAGCCTAAAGATCTGGCTGAAATGGATGACGAGCTTCGTGGACATTTTTCCGGGGAATCCAACCTCTGGGCTATCAATTATTGTGTGTATAATGCAGCGAGAGCTTTGGCCGATGCGAACCGTAAAAAAAACTAACGGTTGATCATAAGACCTAAAGACGAATGAATCGACTTGCCATAAAGATAGGCTGGGCAAGACAGTACGCGTCCCGCATTCATTGTGTGATTGACTACATCACATCTGGCAGGAATTTTACCGCCAAGGTTCTAAAGTTTGCGCGCGAACTCCGGTCCCGTTATCACACACTTTACAAGTCAAAGCTGCTGATCATCAGGCAGCATATTGTTGGGAGAATACGTATACTATCTGACGCTAAGAGAAGTCTAGAGCGGAGGGAGAGGTGGGTCAGAGAAAATCAGCAGTTTCTCTCTGAAAAAAGTATTAAGAGGGATGAGGAACTATTCTGCACTGGGACCAGATTGTATCAAAACCTTCTGGTGGAAGAAGTTTTCTTCAACCCATCAGCATTTGGTCCGTATTTCCACCTCATATTTGAAGTCGCAGGAGCCGATTCCAGAGTGGTTGGTGGAATGGCGCACAATACTCCTGCCGAAAATAGGCAACTTAGCTGACCCGAAGAACTACAGGCCAATAACTTGTCTGAACACGCTTTATAAGATATTCACAGCTATCCTAAATGATAGGATTGTTCGGGCAATTGAACCTGTATGGTAAGAAATGTATGAACAACGAGGCTCAAAGAAAGGCGTAGCCGGATGTCGGGAGAACCCGCTAATCGATAGGTGTGTCTGCAAAGATGCAGCATTCTACCAGCGTGACCTATCGATGTCCTGGATTGATTATCGGAAAGCTTTCGATTCGACATCCCATAGACTTATCATCTGTCTTTTGGAAATCTTAAAGGTTCATGCGCAAATAGTTGGGTGCATAGAGAGATTCATGCCGCTTTGGAAAACCAGATTTACCATCTCATCTGGCAAAAATCGTGTGACAGCTAACAAGGTCACGTTTCAGAGAGGTGTCTTTCAAGGCGACACCATTAGCGCACTCCTCTTTTGCCTTACATTATTGCCACTATCTCTAGCACTGCGCCATTCCGACGGGTACTTGTGCGGCAAACCTGCAGATCGAAAGTATAAGGTCACTCATGTATTTTACATGGACGATCTTAAGATCTATGCTAAAAACAGAGAGCAACTGCATCTAGCTTTGGGGATTGTCAAACAATATACTAAGGAAATTGGAATGGAATTTCGGTTAGACAAATGCGCCAAAGTTTATTTGAAGCGAGGAAAACTTAATGGCATCCCTGAAGATCCTGAGCTCGTTGATAGAAGCGCCATACGACACTTTTGCGCTGGAGAGACTTATACATACCTGGGCGTGCCACAGAGCCGCATTTAGGATATGACATTTATAAAGGATACTCTCCGAAGCAGATACAAACGTCTTATCCGACAGATTTGGTCTTCCGAACTGTCGGCGATGAACAAAGTATCTGCAACGAACATGCTTGTCGTCCCGGTACTACTCTATTCATTTGGAGTAGTTTCATGGACGAAGAACGAGCTCAGATCTCTTGATATCGGGACCAGAAAGGTTATGCACATGAACAAAATTATGCATCTTAAGTCTTCCGTTCCGCGACTGTACATCTCACGCCGTCAAGGGGGTCGCGGAATATTGAGTCTTGAATGTCTTCACAACAGGATTATTCTGGGTACAGCACATAGAGTTGCAAATGGAAGAAACCCTCTTCTTAAAATGGGCAGGAATCACGAAGAAATGGGCAAAGGAGCATTTCTGTACAAAGCAGCGGAGGTGGCTGCTGAAACACTTGGACTTGACTTCAGTATTAGGGGTGAGCAAAATGCATCAAATCTTATCTATCTCGAGTACTCACTCCTGAAAGCCCGGATTAAGAAAGCACAAGAGAAAAACTTTCGGGAACAGCTCCTCGATAAGAGGATGCACGGTATTTTCCACAGAAATGTGAAGGATCAGTCAATGTCTTGTGAGCTAACGTTTGCTTTCCTTAAATTGCTCGGATTGAAGTTTGGTATAGAGGGTTTCATTTTTTCATGCCAAGACGGTGTCATTTCCACCTTAACATATCGTCGCCACATTTTAAGCCAAGACATTCCCGATGATAGCTGCAGGGCGTGCCATGCACACCCCGAGCATTTAGCTCACATACTATCTAGTTGTTTAACTCACGCGGGAACGACCTATATTCAAAGGCACAATGCGGCACTAAGAGTGCTTTATTACCATCTCTGTCACTCCTACGGCATTCACCTTAATATCGCTCCTCTAAATGCTCCTAGGGAAATTGAGTCAAATGTCGAGAATGGGAAGTGCCGCATATACTGGAACTTTATATTCTCGACAATTGTTTCTGTTTCCCACTCGAGGCCTGACATGGTTCTTCTTTACTTCGAGAAGGGAACCATGTTCGTTATTGAATTTTCGGCACCAGCTGACAAAAACATCATCGCCGAGGAGAATGAAAAGAAAGAGAGTTATCGAAACCTTATAAGGGAGTTGCAACGCTTGTACCCGGAATATTCTTTTAACTGATCGTCCTTATCATCGGCGCTCTTGCAGGTGCCAAGCTTTCATTTGCTAATGGCCTAAAAAGCATCCCTGCGTGTCAACAATATGCTAGAACACTTGCGGGAAAAATGCAGAAGGCGGTTGTCCTTGGGTTGCTCCGTGTTCTTAGGGTGCACGAGGCTTTTGCTGGTTCGTCGTGTTGATTGCTTTACAAACTGTAACCATCTATCTCATGGTTGTGAGACGTGGTTGTGGCTGAAATTTTACCGCGATTTCGCTGGAAGCGGGTGCAATTTTTCAGATTAGCACCCGCTCCCGACGAAATCCTGCGGTTGTCCTTATGGCAAATTTTTAATTATATATACTATCCAAGTACCACCACTGTTCTATGTGGTAGAGGGGAGGTGATACCCCTTCTTGGCGCGTCCCCAGATGGCCGATAGGGGAAAGCTTGCTGGAAACAGAGGGTGGGGCCAAATAAAATACGTCCCGCGGACCAAACACACAAAGACCCCCAAGTTAAAGCATGAGCAGCCGTGCCGAGGACTGAGTGGCACCAGGGAGTGGTGTCTCGAAAGGTGCCTCTAGGATACCAGGTCGCCTCCTAGAGTATATAGACCTTACCTCCGCGTATTGGGTCCGAGGTTCCAAAAAGAACGCGGAGAGCCGAACACGAAATCCCAATACGTTGGAGGAACAAAGGGAGAAACGAAAGAGGGTTGAGAATACGCCTAGCCTAACCAACAGGCCATTCATGCAACCCCATAAGAAATTGCAGGCTGAAGGGGAAAATCCTTGGCAAACAGTGCCGGCGAGGAAAGTTCCCAGAGACAAAACTGTTCCGTAAGCGAATCTGAAATTGCCGAACAAAACTGCGCAGACCAGACATTAAGGAGCAAGAGAATCCGAAACAGGAAACGCCTTCGCTCCGAGGCGATTCTTATAAGCCTCACTGAGGGGAAAAAATATGCGGATGTCCTAAAAGACATTGAAGCACATGTCAAACTGGACGAGATGGGAATTAAAGTGTCGGCAATCAGAGAAACGATAAAAGGAGGAGTACTGGTGGAATTGGACGCCAAAGCTGAGGACAAGGCTAGGTTTATCTAGGCCCTCAGGCTTGCAGTCGGAGAGAAAGGTAGTGTCCGGACACTAGTACCCAGAGCTGTGGTGGAAATACGGGATCTGGATGCTACAACAGAACCGGAAGAAGTCAGAGGAGCACTGGAGACCTTACTGGAAAAAACAAATGGGTGAGGAACTAAGGATTAACCTGACTCGACCGAATAGGTGGGGCAATATCATGGCATTCGTAGAATTGGAAGAGAAACTCGCAACAAAGCTTGATGAGGCGGGCCACATAAAGATAGGCTGGGTTAGCTGCCGAATCAGGAAAAGAGAGATGCTTCTTAGGTGATTCCGATGCCACGGTTACGGCCATATGGCGGCCGGATGTCAGGCAACTGACAGAGCAGGTTCGTGCTGGAAGTGTGGGGATAAAAGCCATGAAACGACCAACTGTACGGACAAGCCAAAGTGTTATTTATGCGCAGAGAAAAACTTGGAAATTGACCTCGACCACAGAGCAGGATCATCAATTTGCACGGTATTTCTGGACGCCAAGAAGAATAGGAACTCTCGATGGCGGTAATAACCCAAGGAAACCTTCAGCGTAGCAGACTAGCCCAAGATTTGCTAAGACATCGAGCACGGTATGCGAAATAAATACTGCGAATACCCCTACGTTTAGGAGGAGCGGAAATGTCGGTACGATAATCGACATTACCCTAGCGACCCCTGGAATCACACCTAGGATACAGTATTGGCAGGTTACTGAAGATTACACCGGTAGTGACCATCAGCACATAGACTTCAAAGTAAAAAACAGGAACGAGCCTAACAAAAGGAAAGGCCAACAGAGGATACAAAAGGGTAGGAATGCCAAAAAACTTCTCCACACACTTTACCAGG
Organism: Belonocnema kinseyi; assembly: GCF_010883055.1. Classification (NCBI taxonomy): domain Eukaryota; kingdom Metazoa; phylum Arthropoda; class Insecta; order Hymenoptera; family Cynipidae; genus Belonocnema; species Belonocnema kinseyi. The sequence continues at coordinate 118,912,850 of NC_046657.1, read as the reverse complement.
AAGAGGTTCATTACGAAATCTCTGAAATGGACACGACAGCGAACATGAGCAGTAAGGCGCGGAAATTTGTGAAAAAGACAATGCGTCTCATCACCAAGGCCTGCTATGCATCCATGCCCAAGAGAAGAGGCAAACAGAAAAGAACTCCCACATACTGGTGGGCAGGGGAGATCGCCGAATTAAGGAAGGATTGCCTTAAATTGAGGCGGAGATCCCTAAGGGCCAGACGGAGAGCAGATGACCAACCGGAAAGAGCTGAATACAAAGCAGCTAAGAAAAAGCTGAACGACGCTGTTCGTAAAAGTAAAGTTCGATGTTGGAAGATCTTGTGCGATGCCATTAATGCAGATACCTGGGGAATGGGCTACTAGATAGTCATCGGCCGACTGGGAAACCGGGCATCAATAGGGCCCAAAGATCCGCAAACGATGGAAGAGATTATCTTCGCTCTCTTCCCAACACATCCGGAAAGAGGAAGAAAAGAATTCATTTTCGAAGAGGCCCCACCCTTCACTATAGAGGAACTCGGGGCAGCCGTTAGTGAAATGAGCCTGGGAAAAGCACCTGGACCTGATGGTATACCATCGGAGGCTATAGTAGCTATAGCCAAAGAATACCCCATGCTTCTGCTGAATATGTACAATGTCTGCTTGCGGGCGTGCATTTTTCCTTTTGAGTGGAAAATGCAGCGACTTGTCCTGATCGACAAGGGCAAGGGCCTACCTGTAACACCAGCTTCGTACCGTCCATTGTGTATGCTCGATACAGCTGACAAAGTATATGAGAAGCTGCTAAGATCAAGACTCCGTATAGCAGTGGACGCAGCTGGCGGATTAGCCAAAAATCAACACGGCTTTAGGAAAGGTAAATCAACAATCAGCGCAATCAGCAAAGTAGTCCAGAAGGCTCATGAATCATGGCAAGGAAATAACCGGCAAAAGAGCGCATGCGCCCTATTAACGTTTGATGTTAAGAATGCGTTCTATTCAGTAAGTTGGAATGACATAATGGAAGCCTTAGAAAAACGCTTTAAAGTACCAGGATACCTCAGAAAGGTTCTAGATGACTATCTGCGCGATAGAGAACTTGTTTATCACACTACACAGGGCACTAAATCCAAGAAGGTAACAGCTGGGGTTGCGCAGGGATCTGCCTTAGGCCCTTACCTCTGGAGTGTGGTCTATGACGAAGCTCTCATCATGGACCTGCCAGAACACAGCACACTTGAAGGGTTTGCTGATGACCTAGCTGCAAAGATTTTTATAAAAACAGAGGAGCAGGTGCAAAATAGAGTTGAACTAGCTTCGATGATAGTAGAAAACTGGATGACAAATCATGGACTGCAGCTAGCCAGTCAAAAAACGGAACTTGTGATACTCACAAGGAAAAGGAACTTCTGCGAAAAACTTCAAGTAGAAGTCTGCGGATCCAAAGTGGATGCAGCCAAATCCTTGAAGTATCTTGGCGTTAAAGTTGACCGGAAATTCAAATTCTGGGAGCAGATAAAGTCATAGGGGCGCTATGCAGGTTGATACCTAACATAGCTGGCCCAAAGAGTAGCAAGAGAAAAACTCTAGTGAGCGTGATTCGTTCCATCTTGCTCTATGGAGCTGAAATATGGGCGGATTAGTGCATATATAGTGCACTTTATCAACACTTTCAAGTGAGGGGTAGTTTTTAAACATCAATAGATGGTTTTGGAAAATTGATCTTGGGGTCGTTGAAGAGCTTAACATGAGCCTTAAATTCTGGTGTACTCAATTTTCAGATTAGTGCATATTTATTTTTTAGGGTAGTTTTTTAAGATAAGGGTTGTTTTTGAAAAATTGCACTATGGGTCGTGCAAGAGCCTTTATTGAAGCCCCAATTCTGTTCTACTTAGTTTTATGATTAGTGCATATTTAGTGCACTTTATCAGCCCTCTTATGTAAGGGGTAGTTTTTTAATATCAAGGGATGGTTTTGGAAAATTGATTTGGGGGACATTGTAGAGCTTAAAATGAGCCTTCCATTATGGTGTACTCAATTTTCAGAATAGTGCATATTTATTGTTTCGGGTAGTTATTTTATGATAGGGGCTGTTTTTGAAAAATTGCGGAGTGGGTCATGCAAGAGCCTTCAATGAGCCCTCAATTCCTGTGAAACAAAAAATTTGATGTAACGAATATTTCTCAAATGGTACTGCTAGCTTTTGGGTATTAAATGAGCCATAAATAAGCCCTCAATTTTGGCATAGGTCTGACGTTCTTTGGACAAAGTGGTACTTCCAGCTTTACCCACCTACCCGCGCGTCCTAGGCGCGCTCAAACTTGGCGCACAGCGCGCAATGAAAATGGGCCCGCGCAGCGGGCATATTTTTTTTATATGTGTATATAATTGTCTAATAAATTAGATGTATTGTAACCCGGTAAAAAATATGCGGTAAAATGTTATTATTTTTCATTAAAACGTTTATAAAATAGAATATTTACATTCACAACGGACTTTTTTTTCTTTACGCGAGGCTTTGTACCTTTCACAGTATTCGCATTGGGAGGCTCGTGCTTAATCAGAAAATAAAGTAAATTTGTATTAATTATTCGCGCAGTATAACATTAAATTTCACTAAATGTAGATTATAATAGTTCTATGCGAGGGAGGCTCTCTTCAGGGAGTCTAAAGGGATGAATTGTTGTACGAAACATGTAAAACCTCATAATCTACAGGCAACTATACCGAACCGTTCAGCTAGTCTTTTTCCGTAAATGTTCTTGTCATTGTTTTTTCTAATTGACAGTGGAGAGTATTTTCTCATTTGAAATTGGCGCGCGGTGTACAGTACACGGGGAATTACGAGTTGCCTAGCGCAAAGGCGGCAAGCAGGGGAATAGACTGTCTTCCCAAGTTACTCACCAAGAGTCGGATTTTTGGAATTGACATATCTAAAATAGGTTTCTACAATCCAGTAAATAACTACAATATAATTTACAAAAATTTTTTTCACACAATTTTAAAGTTGTACAAATGGTACGCGTCGAGGCAAAAAATCATTAATGCTATAAAGAAAGAAAAATTGTTATTCAAAAATTAGTGAACAAAAGTTAGATCTACTTCATTTGACACATTTAGATACAATTAACTAATATTTTTAGAAGTACATAAAACAAAATATTTTTCGTTAAAAATTAGAAGACGTCAAAAATAATTTTTTTGCAGCAGTCAAATATGTATGTGTATTCAATATTATAAGGGTGGTCTAAAAATACATTGCAAATTTGTTCTCACTCTAGCGGGAAACTCACCCTTTCCTCTCACAAAGTTTACATTTCCGGGGAAATAAATCCAGAAGTTAAAAAAAAGTTACATATATTAAAAAATAATGGTAAATATTCAAATTGTCCATTAATAATTGTATGTCTGAAAAATACGACAAAAATTGCTAGCAATTAGCAATAATGCGTAAAAATGTAGTTTTCTTATTTTTGGGTCATACTTGAGTTCGATGTAGGGGTGGGAGGTGAAGCTGGGTTATAGATCAAAGTTTTTAGTATTAATTTATTTCGTAGACACTCCTCTTCAATCCATATGAAAATTGGTACGTTTAAGTGAAACCCTGGAGCATGAGTGCAATTTTTCGAAAATTCAAAAGTCCCCATGTTATTCAAATAGGATTTTGACGTGCCCGGTGGCGCGTGTTAATATATAATTTTTGAAAAAATATTGCGGATTCATTTCCTCCGCAAATGGAAACTTTGGTCAGACGGTAGGTGAATTACCCTGTAGACTGAAAAAAGTTTTGCAATGCAATTTTAGAACCCTCTTATATATTCAACTGCTATAGACAAATAATCAAATTGACGTTTTCTGTCTTCTAATTTTTAGTGAACAATATTTTCCTTGTAACTTATCCCAAAAATATTAGGTAATTGTATTTAAATGTAGCAAATAAAAGTGGATCTAACTTTCGTTCAATAATTTCTGAATAACAATTTTATTTCTTTGTTTATTACTTTAATGATTTCTTGCCTCGACGCGGGCATTCGAATACCCCCGTGTCATGTACACCACGCGAAAGTTTCAAGTGAGAAATTACACTCCACTTTTAAATGCAAAAAGCAGCAACTACAACATTTTTGAAAAAACTAGCTAAACGGTTAGATATAATCGCCTATAGATTATGTGGTTAAAATATTTCGTTTAACAATTCATCTCTTTAGACGTAGTTTGGATGTGGCTCCTGCCCCTCGCCCGTCGTATACTAACGTGTACTGTATACCTCGTGCCAGTTTGTACCGAGAAAAGACACGCCAGTTTTAATTACAAAAAGCAAATCAAAGAACATTTGCAGCAAAAAGCTAGTTAAGCCGTCAAGTATAATTGCTTTTATATTATGTGGTTAAAACATGGCGTTCGACAACTAGACTGTTTAGAAATAGTTTGGCAGTGATGAATTAAACTGCCGTTTGAAGCGCCTTAAATCACATAGTCTGCCTTGAAAAAGAATTCCAATGTCTTTACACCAGAGGTTTATTTAATTTTATAATACAGTGATATTTAAAAATATAACATCGAAAAATGAAAACAGTCTTTTATTTTAATTAGAGACTAAATTCAGATCTATAAAAATATATACAGACGCAATTCTGATTCAAAGATATATTGCGAAATTTGCATTTAAAGATTTTTCCATTCTGATGAAAATTAAACTGACTTATTTAAGAACTAGATACTGGAGTGATCTCTAGTCTGCTTGTAAGGAAAATGTAATTTTTCATGTTTAATAACCTTTTTCACAATTAAAATTATAAATGTGCATCGTACCAAAAAAAAATCTGAAAAAAATGTGTAGATCTTTGTGGGTAGAATAGTTTCTCTACGTAACATGTTTGTTGTATCTCACATAGTATGTCCTGAAATCAATGGATACAAGTATTGGATGGATGGTTAAAAATGGCTGGTTAATCAACTAAGCCTTTCTTTTAGGACATTAACAAAGTGTACTAAAGCTCAATCCGATCTGACCAGTTTTTATAAAATTATAGTGTTTACAAGATACTATAGACTACAGACAGTCCACATTCAGACACTTTTGTAAAAATATGTTTTTTCTGGCTCAGGGTGTCTCAAAGCGTGAAGATTTTATAAAAACTGACCAAGACAAATTTCACACAAAACTAATACCTTATCCTTAATATAAGAATGTTATAATGTTCTGAATATTTCCATACAATATAGCGAGTACTTTCCATAGAAATGCTCATGCAAGAAAATGTAATTTCACACGTGCCTGTGCCCTAAATTGTAGCAATTTCAGCAAACGTCTAAATTTATCTTAGAGCGATAAATTTAGCTATATGTAGCAGAAGAATCGACTCTTTCTTCTCACTTGCTTCAAGAAAATATTGGGTCTTCTAAAGACGGTGGTTCATAAAACTCGAGTAGCTGACATACGAGCCTTGCAGGTAAGAAACCTAATCTCGTCCTGGATGTTGAGGAAGCATCCTTCCAAGATATATGCCGTGGAGAAGCTCTTCGAGGCCAGAATTTATGTGACTTACTCTCAGTTGAAAGATGAGGTGCAATCGATCTGGGGTTAATGAAAAAATGGTCATCTCTTTAGGAAAGGCCGGATTCACTAGACGAGCTTCGGTGCATGGAATGACGAGGAACTGAATTCATGAATTAAACATCAAGTAAGTTCAATATGAATGGCATATAAATGTGGCCGGGGAAAGGGCCGAGAAGACCTTATTCGAAAAGAAATTCCGAGTAGAAGAGGAGGGTACTTCGTTCTTTTCGACGAAAAATTATTATGAATGGGATATATTCGAAAAGTGTGAAGAGGTCCAGGGGAAATTAATTTTATGAGGACTCTAAAACTGGTAACTGGAACCACAAATAAACCAATTTTCTTCCATTTGGGAAGACTTCTCCTATCAAGCGCACTTTATTGGATTACAAAAAGTCTAAAAGTACATCAAACTTTCGGTAGAATAGCGTTTTTCTCCTAATAGCAGGAGTCAAAAAATGTATACATTACGAAGTATTTTTTCGAATGAAAATTATAATGCGCTTACAACATTTTGACACATTTTGATGAAATATTCAATTATTTGTATGTTGTACTCACCACTTTTTAAAAATAGAAACACTTAATGTCAAAAATTACCAGAACAACAAAAAAACTGATCTAAAAACACGTGGCACAAAACATTAAAAAAAAATAATTTGAACCAGGAATTCCACTTTTCACGAGGGGAGTTTTAATCAATTACACCATCAAGGGTACAGCCTACTTTTTCTCGCTTGTCCTATATCAACAGGATGACGCACGTCGGCATCTTTATACCTGCGAATTTTTAGTTACTAATTCCAATATGAATAATATAACGAAATCTGGAATAATTTCAAGTAATAATGTTATTTTGTCGACCAGTGTAATTAATTAATTAATTCTGATCTACTTGCTTCTGATTACCCTGATAGACAAAATAACATCATTACTTACATTAAAAGAAATTATTGAACAGAGAAAGGCGCATTTTCTATTGCGCATTTCTGCTTTCTCCACTCATATTCTCATTTTAAGAATAGTTTACATACTTTATTCTCTATAAATCTTTCTATACATCTTTTTATGTATTTCCTCACCGAGAGCAACAATCTATACCAATCTTTTGCAGCAAAGCACTTACGAATAATAATAATTAAACAATTGCTACTACTTTAGAATTTCTTAAGTAATCTGCAATTGATATATTTACTTATTTTCTTTCAATCATAATTGACTATACTAAAACTATGAATATTAGAATAGCAAGTTATTTCCGTGAGGCCCTTTAAAAATACCTTTTTTTAAAAATTAGGCACATCTTGTTATACTCATCGCAAAACCTGAATCGGAAAGAACCAAAGAATCCCGACCCGCTGGGATTAGGTCATAGAGATAGGAGGAAACAAGGAACAGGCTGTCGATAAGAAGCGAGGTGAAGCTAAGGCATTCCTTCACATGAAAGAACTCACCCTTTGAAATGCTTGCAGCTCCTTTTTTCTAAATGAAGGTGAGTAGGTAGTAGTATCGACGTCCGATCTGCCGCAGAAGGTCTACCGAAAGAGGGCAGAATCTAAAGAGCAGGCACCAAAAGAACTTTATGTCCGAAGAAGAAAAGCAATGAAAGGGAAGCGGCAAAAGAAGATAAACATTTGATGAATCAACTAAGTAGAAATATAAACACTGACCTACAAATATCAAACAAGCTGGGCCAATCGGAAATCAATTTGACGCAGCAAGCATGATTGAATCCCTCAATAGAACAAAATGTTACGTCTGAGAAATATATTGTCAAACTAAATTTTAGATGACTCAATAATGGAAACAAATTGTTCTTCTTACAATTAGTTTGATGGCCTAAATGTTCAGAACGAGGGCCATCTTCTTAAGCAGAGGCTTATGTTACCATATATGATGTTTTTTAGATATTTTTATGATTGTACTTAGGACGGAACTTCTATTAATCTATTCTTATTAAATTTAAAAAAAAAAACATTTTTTGACTACGTTCTTTTAATTCAACATGAAAATTTGTTTGATTTAAAACAAAATTTTTTGGACTCAAAAAAGTTACTAGGAACAATAAAAGAAATCATTTCTTTAGAGTCAGTAATTTGAAATAAGCAAATTATTTCTTTGAATCAAAGAAAGATTTTCTTAATTTACATTACCAATGCGCAACGAGATTGTGCAGAACAAATTACTTTGACTATTTTACGATAACGCGTCTTTCGGAAAACGTGCTGTCAAATTTTTGCGAAGACAAGGAAGCGAACGGCTCTTGATAATAATTAAAATCGCTAAAATGTGTGATAAATAAGTGCACGAGATCCTTGCATGGTAGGGATTTTCAGAAAGCATAACAGCTTTCTACCGTGTAAATAGATACTTTTATACAGCACGACCTAACCTCGCTTTTGTGTAAATTTTTGTTACTTCTGTGCACAATTTATCTTTTTACCTTAAATTTTCGTGAAGAATTGTAAATTGGGAAAGAATAAAATTCATTTAGGCACAAAAAATATTAAAATAAACTTTTTTCCTCAGGTGAACAAATAGAACATGCAAGTTTCCTGAAACTCGAGTTGTCGACTCAGATTATTGAAAAACTATTCTCATGCGAAGAAAAACGAAAATTTTGTGATTATATTTAAGTAGAATGATTACAGTTTTAAGTTGAATAGAATTATTTGTTTTATGAGAAAGCTAATTTATTTATAATTCATTATTCGGATTCAAAGGAAATCTATATTCATTTTTAACGAACCTGTTCTCTTTTTTCAAACAAAACAATTATTTCATTTAGAGAAAAGTAAAGGTCAAATAAAAAATAATATTTCTTTGATTTAAAGAAATTTTTCATTTGAAACAATCAAATATTTCTTCAATTCAAAAAAAATTCGGTTGGAAGGAGCGAAAGATTTCTTTAATTTAAAGAAATTTTTCATTTGAATTAACAAAATATTTCTTTAAATCTAAACAAAAAATTAACAACAAAATTTCTTTAAATCAAACAAATGTTTTGAATTGCCACCCTCTCAGGTTCATGTGAAATAAACCATCTACGTCATCATATTATCTCCCGAGCGGCGGCTCAGCTATCAAAGGGGATGATGATTCACTACTCTGTACTCTTCGACTTAAACCTGATTTAACTTGCAAAATACATTTCTCAGAAATTACCCTGAAAATAATCATATCGCACACTCTACGTCAAAGACACCGACTGTTTCTCAGAATTACATTGACAATAACAAGCAATTATATTCAACGATAAATTCATCCATATACAGGAAATATGATACCCCTTACATCATATCTTCTGAAGGCTCACTTATCAGGGGATGATCACTCATCGCCTAGCACCAACTAGCCCTCTTAACCTGCCTCACACGGATGCACACCTTATAACTAACAAGGATATACACTTACCCAGAGCGATCCAGACTCCGTCTTACTTATTGCTATTCGTACGGAAAAAAGTTGAAACATGGCAACACGGTAGATAAGGATTCCTGGAACTATGTTGACGTCATCAGGATGGAATTTTGTTTACCCTAGAAATTGTTTAACATTATATGAAATATGACGCCTCTGTCGGCAAATATCAAAGAACATTTAATTAATTTAGTTAACGTAGATAAGGATTCCAGGAATCGATGATGACTTCATCAGGATGGAATTTTGTTTACCGAAAATTGTTTAACATTATATGAAATATGACGCCCCTGACGGCAAATATCAAAGGAGAACGTTGAATTAAGTTATTTAACATAGATAAGGATTCCAGGAATCGACGATGACATTATCAGAATGGAATTTTGTTTACCGAGAATTGTTTAACATCATATCAAATATGATGCCCATGTCGGCAAATATCAAAGGAAAACGTTTAATTAATTAAGTTCACATAGATAAGGATTCCAGGAATCGACGATGATGTAATGAGAATGGAATTTTGTTTACCGAGAATTGTTATAATAGCACGAAGGTGGTTGCAGATTTTGGAAATTTTCAATGACGCACCACTGCGATAAACATTTAATACATAAAAAATTATATTATTTTGGGATAAAAAACTTCAATTCCGGGAATAACAGGTATTAAATAGTCTAATATTGCGATATCGTATATCATATCGTATTCCATATTTTTGGGGCGGAAAATATCCATTCCCATGATTTTTAAGTATTGATTTCCAATATCGATAGTGTGGATCGTTTAAAACTGTGATTCGTTAGTCAACACAAAGAGCGAAACCAATCTTACAGCCTTCTGCACTCTAGCCACTAATTTGCTATTCGTACGGAAAAAAGTGGACCAGAACGCGCCCTACTTATCTACTTCTTTGATTCAACAAAACTATTTTATGGGTGTACTTAGAAACACCACCAAAAGTCTGCATTTTAAGTTTGAAAAGCCACACGAGATTTCACTTCTATACATGCAAGTCCACTATTTGAGTTTAGCGAAAAAAATAGTGTTTGCTCTCTTCAAATACAAAGAAAAGAAAATGGGTTTGCAGCTTTGCGGTTGCGAAAAAATGAGAAACATCAAACCATTTATGCGTCAAATGCCCAACCTGCATGTAGTGAATAAGATAATATAATAAGATGATTATATATATATATATATACAATTTAAACAATGGTTAAACAACCACGACAGAGTCCCACTGGGAGCAACCGTTATTTAAAAATGACACTGTCGTCGCCCACACGGTACATCGCACCTACTTATGAACGCGATTGCTTTTCAAACATTATAAATAAGTCATTATTCCAAATAGTTTCTGAAATACTGTTAAAGAAATGAAAAATTATATCCAGAAGAATGAGAGACCAGAAGCAGACACAAGAAAAATGTTTAGTTTTCAAATAAATTTGGGTTTAAAACGATGACTTGAAATACTGCACTAAAATAAAAGATTAAGTTGCTTCAACAAAACAGTTTTTTAACCTACTTTGTTTGTTGAAACTAAAAAATGGGGTAGCGAAAATAAACCTACCCTACTGAAAAAAGGCAGGAATCGTCACAAATGATCAGAAGTTCTGACGATTTTGTACACATCCTCACCATTCCTAATAACTGACTGCTTCTCAAGATATGTTAATTCACATCCTTTCAGGTATTCTTTATCAATTAAAAATAGAAATATTATTTTTCACTTTAATAATGTCAACGAGAATAAGTTGGGGCAAAATCCGTGCAAATTCTTTTCGCAATAATGAGTTTTGTACTGAACGCAGCTTAAGAAGTGTGGCGGTAATTAAAATATCAAAGTTTCCCTGATTAAAGAAAATTGGAAGAATACATCATTAACAGAGAAGAGGATTTAATAATGTTTTTCATAGTTTCCGGCGGTATAAACAACATAGAATAAAAAATGCTGCGCTTATTTTAGACATGTTAGAGTCATATATTTAATTGAAATTTTATATCATATAAATTCATTGAATTTCGGAAAAATACTGTTAATTTCATGTAAGGACTTTCTACTTTGTATCTGGTTTTAAAAAGGTTTTAAAGGTTTAAACTTACAAGTTAACATCTTCGGATAGCTTTCCAAATGATTTCAGATAATTATGAATGAACGTTAATGAAAGAAAAGGTATATTGGAAAACTGTTGTGCAGTATGCTGGAGCATGGACGTCCAAGTACGAACACGATGACCCTGTATCTCAATAAATCCTAAATTATCTATTTTCTTAATTAACAATTTTAATTGTGGAAAAGTCAAGCTTTCTTTTACGACCGCTAAAAAATCGAAGAACCCTGAATTTCAAAAGACAATTAATTTAGTTTCAAAATATTTAAAGTTTCTTGTTATTAATAATAAAATGGAATTAAATAATGTAAAAAACATTTACTAAAACCTTCATGAAAAATTAATTTGTGCCATTTGAAATAGAGTTACAGGCTCTTGAAACTACCCCTGCAGACGTTGGAGTGGGAAATTGATCCCACCTCCAAACGGGGCAGAGTGGTGATCCTGGTCTATAAATTTGTGGATAGAGTAATGTAGGGTAGACGAACATGTCCCCAGAATTTGGCGACAATCGAAGAACATGACTTTTAAAGTTGGGGAATTGAGAAATAATACCCCATCGATTGTTGAAATCATTCTTAGAAAGAGGAAATACATACTTTTTTTAGTAACGTACTATTTTAAAGTTATGACGTAGTGAATGACACTAAAAGATTAGTCGAAAAGTTGCTTAACAGAGGTTGCGGTATAGAACTTTAAAAAGTAAACAAATATTGAGACACCGAAAAAGGTAAACCCAATGATTTTTCTAAATTTCTCATCTTAAAAAAATAAATACAAATATGAGCGTAATCAAGATCTGGTTTACTTTTCACATCTTTAACACCGGTATTCATATTTTTCTAATAAAAATAATAGTTTCATCGTTAATAATATAAATTTTTATACGCAAAATATCTTTAAAGCATGCTGTCAACTTTTCATTTGATACCTTAATATTATTTTATCATTTTTTATTAGTAAAACAGCATTGCGCTATATTTATTTTATATCTCTTACTCTTTGAAACTTTCTAAGTTCTACATAACATAAAATATAATTTATACTTTTTCCAGGAATAAATCCAATATCCGATATAATATCACATTTTATTTTTTTTTAATTTCCCTGCTGCGTGAGTACATTTTCATCGCGCGCAGTTCGCAAGTTTCAGCGTGCCTAGGGCGCACGTCTGTCAGATCCCGCGTGTTGTGTTAGACAATTTATTGACACTAGATCTGCATGGGCGCGTTAACGCAGTACTATTCTATCAGCATTGCCATCTATTTGCGCGAATTCTCTGTTGTTAAAGCTCCTTCAGCTTTATTGAACACATTATAATGACGTATCTCGTGTTTCGCACTTGATATAGTGTAAAGTATGATGTTTTCTTCATTGAGTTCATATCAAAAAGTAATTATTAAAAAATCTATGGATATTTTTTGGGTGCAAAATTTATATGCATTCATCTTTTTTCGCAGCAAACATTCAAACAATTTTATTTTTTATTTTCAATGTTCTTTTTTATAAATAAAGCAAGAACAACGTGTCCTATCAACAAGTGTCTACATTTTTATTTTATTTCTTTTACAACTATAGCACAAAGTACGCGTTCCACGAACAAATGATTAGTAAAAAATTGATAGATCATTTTACAGTAAAGAACTTTTGCTAATCAATTTTTTTCGTGTCTTGCCTCTTTACTTGTACTTTTGCTTTTTTTGCCTTTTTTTGCATGTTGTGAATTATTGAAATATTTTTAAATCTTCTAAAAAATTTTGAAATCGTTTAAAATCTTTGAAATCTGTAAAATCTGTTGTTCAGGAATTGTGTTGAAAATTTTCTGAAATCCTTAGGAAATCTTTTCAAATTTTTGGAAATATTTAAACTCTGATGTACTTTATCGTTTTTGAAATCTTTGAACTCTGATTATGAAGTTTAAAACAAAATTTTAAACTTTTGGGAAATATTTAAAATTCAATCATTTCAATAATTCAATAGATTGGTTTTCGACCTAAGGACGATACAAATGAGTAGCAATATAAGATACAAATATAAACAAAAAGTAATCATGTGTCACCAGATTAAGCAACAGAATAAGAAAGAAGTGAGTTACAAAAATTGTACAAAGAAAACAAATTATTCAAGGGTATCAAGACAGTTACTTCTCCCAAATGAATGCGCTTATTTGTAGAATCTGGCGGACGTACAATTAAACTTTGCGCAGCTTGTGTGGACAGTTAGAGTTTAAAATACTCAGCCAATACTGGGTATTGGCTGTCGTGGTTGCTGGGTGACCTAAGATTAATATTCTTGAGTCAAAATAGGCAGGATAAACAGTAAGCAAATTATAAAGGTCCTCTGATACTGACTAGTTACATATAGGAACCCAGTTATACTTCGGTTTGTAGTTAGCTTTTAAGCACAGTGCCTTCAATCTAAGAAAACATCGTTCAGGATACATATCATCAGGCATACCCAGCAACCTCGACAACCATTTCAGTGCTAACTTATGTATATCATAAGCTAACTGTAATCTACTTCTTTGTAAGCGAAGGGCCCAATTCGGCAAGTATGTTGGCAAAGCTAGTATTTTCTTAAGGAAAGAGGACTGTCATTTCTTGACTGCAGCAAAGTACCTAAATCTTCAGACTACAGCCTGAGATTAAGCGAATATGACTATGCCATCAGCATAAGCAGGTCACATAAGTTATCTCTTGAAATTCCATGTATATCGTGACTTCGCAAGTACTCTTCTAGATCATATATAACCCGTTCTCGCGCATAACGGATTAAGTCGAAAAATGTCGTTTTGAAATAATTTCATTTTAAGAATGTACAGTATTTGATGAGTGGTTATTTTAATTTAAGCGTACTTTATTATGCTTCACTTAAAAGTTATAGTATCCAATAATTAATTGAGACCAGTCAGAGAGAATGAAACGTTAAATATTAATACTTATCTGCGTATTAACAACTTAATGATTAAGCCGTTTTAACGTAGAAGGACTGAAAAACTCTTCAATAAGCTGCGGAGCGTAGGATAAAGCGATAGTATTGCAATAATTTTATTTTAAACTGATTATACATTATTACAATTACATCTATTGTGCAGGAATAAATAATAAGAACATTAATACGCGGGACGACGTAACTATTGGGCGCGGTCGGGTCGCCACGGACTGGCCTCTATACCAGGTGGGTAAGGCTGGAAGTACCACTTTGCCCAAAGAACGTTAGACCTATACCATAATTGAGGACTCATTTAAGGCTCATTTAATACCCAAAAGCCAAATTTTGGGCCCTGCATTCTTGCAAACAAATTCATGGTATTGCCAACTTTACATAAAGCCAGCAGTACCATGGTAGAAATATTCGTGATATCAATTTTTTTCTTTCACAGGAATTGAAGGCTCATTAAAGGCTCTTGCATGACCCGTCGCAGAATTTTTCAAAAACAACCCCTACCATAAAAAGCTAGTCTAAAAAAATGCACTCATCTGAAAATTAAGTACACCAGAATCGGAGGCTCATTTTAGGCTCTTCAACGCCCCCAAAATCAATTTTCCAAAACCATATCTTGATGTTAAAAAACAATCCCTTACATTAAATTGTTGATAAAGTGCACTGAATTCGCACTAATCATAAAACTTAGTACATCAGAATTAGATGCTCATTAAAGGCTCTTGTTTGACTCGCGGCACAATTTTCAAAAACAACCCCTATCATTCATAAAATACCCTAAAAACTAATCATGGTCTAATTTGAAAATTGAGACCAGAAATAAAGGCTCATTTTAGAATTTTTAACGCCCCCAAAATCAGTTTTTCAACACCATCTCTTTGCTAGCAAAAAAACTACCCCTTACTTAAAAGAGCTGATAAAGTGCACTGAATATGCAATAATTATAAAACTGAGTACATCAGAATTGAAAACTCATTAAATGCTCTTGTTTGACCCAAGGAGAAATTTAAAAAAAAAAACCCTATCATAAATAAACTACCCTAAATATTAAATATGCTCTAATCTGAAAATTGAGCACGCCAGAATTGAAGGTTCATTTTAGGCTAAACCATCCTTCGCTATTCAAAAACTACCTCGCTATATCATAACTCAGTTTTATGATTAGTGCATATTCAGTGCACTTTATCAGCACTTTGAAGTAAGCGGTAGTTTTTTAATAGCAAGAGATGGTTTTGTAAAATTGATTTTGGGGGTGCTGGAGAGCCTAAAATGAGCCTTCAATTCTGGTGTGCTCAGTTTTCAGATTAGAGTATAATTAATTTTTAGGCTAGTTTATTTATGATAGGGGTTGTTTTTGAAAAATTTCGTGACGGTTCATGCAAGATCCTTTAATGAGCCTTCAATTCTGAGGTACTTAGTTTTATGATTAGTGCATATTCAGTGCACTTTATCAGCACTTTTAAGTAAGGAGTAGTTTTTTAACTTTAAGGGATGGTTTCGGAAAACTGATTTTGGAGACGTTTGAGAGCCTAAAATGAGCCTTCAATTCTAGTGTACTTAATTTTCAGATTAGTGCATATTTATTTTTTAGGCCATTTTTTTATGATAGCGATTGTTTTTAAAAAATTGCGCGGCGGGTCATGCAAGAACCTTCAATGAGCCTTCAATTTATGTGAAAGAAAAAATTTGATATCACGATTATTTTTACGATGGTACTGCTGGCTTTACGTAAAGCTGGCAGTAACATGCATTTAAAGAAAATGCAGATCCCAAAATTTGGCTTTTGGGTACTAAATGAGCCTTAAAGGAGTCCTCAATTATGGCATAGGTATGACGTTCTTTGGGCAAAGTGGTACTTCCAGCTTTATCCACCTTTCTATACCGGCTAAATAAACTTATCCATTGGTTTAAATTACTTGAAACTTCACATATACGTAAGAGAGGCGCGCAACGATGTAATAATTCATAAATTTTGGAAAAGACCTGAATCGACTTAAGCCGTTTTTCTAGAGAACGGCTCATATATGAAAAGAACAAAAAGGAGAGGACTAAGGATCTCACTTTGAAGCACACTACAAGTTACCTTTAAGGATGAAATCAGACTTTCGTAAGTGCAAATAGACATGTAAGCGTTATCGTAGAGATTTTTTATAATTCGTATAAGTTTAGTAGGCATGCCTATCCTTAGAAGTTTGCTTCCATAGGTTACAGTGGTTTGCTGAGTCAAAAGTCTCTTTGAAGTCTACATAAAAAGCAAATATTTGTCGCTTTGTGATAGACAAATGAACTTAAATTAAAGAATTTAGGGTATAAATAAGATCAATGAAACTTCTTCAACGCCTGAAACCGGCCTGATTTTCTGAAATAATGCTTACCTGTTGACCCACGAAGTCAACCTTGTCAACAGAATCTGAGAAAAGTTCTTAGTAATAGTATTTATAAGGGCAATTCTCCGGTAATTAAAAGGGTCAGATTTATCAGTCTTTTTTATAACATAAATGCATGCATTTTGGCCCAGCTAGATAGGACTCTTTCCTCGGCCCAGATCAGGTTGAAGAGGCTCCCTAAGTATTCTACCTTATTTTCCGGAAGGTTTTTGACAAATTCATCGGGAGTCCCATCGTCGCCCGGCAGTTTATTGCATTTACATTTCAATAAAGAGGCTGTAACTTCAACAATCGAGATATCACAGTCCAATAAAGGATGCTTGTTTATAATTAAATGCGAGCCGTAATAGGAAACAGAAACAGAAAAAAGAGAGTCTCGCCATGAATGGATGCTGATATTATTAGTCGAAGGAGACCGCGATCTGAATCTATTGACCGCTACCCAAAGATCCTTAGGATTATCACAAGCCGCTAGTGAATTCACAAGTACATATTCGTATTGCCTCTTCTTAGACCTACGTAACTCCAGAAAAGATCTTTTGATTTCAAGATATTTTGCTCCTCCTTATCGGCGAACCCCGACCTTTTAAAGACATTTAAAGATTGTCTAAGCCTACGGCACGTGACTCTAAATTCTTTCTCATCCCAAGGCTTTTACCCTGAAGTAGGTCATTTAGGCTTTGCAAGTGAATTCAACTTTTCGGCGACATATGAGATTGTGACAATTCAATTATTATTTAGAGTATTTATTTCACCGTTGGAGTACGCAGAGTTCTCAGGAATAGATATTTCGTCTATATAGTTACATTTGTCGTTTTCATTCCAAATATTTTATTTTACAAATAGAAATGAGTTTCCATTCACACTGCTGTCTATCTGCATGAAATTTGAAATATCAACGCGAACCTGGAGATAGTCGGATATTGTAGGCAATTAAAGTACTTTAAAATTAGAAATTAGTTCTATTCATCCAATGTTTCACGCAAGAAGATCGTTAACACTCACACCCTTGAATCCAAGAAAAGTATGATTGCCTGGAAAATTTATAGGAAATCTCCCATTTAATATCATTAGTCGCTGCTTTCAAAAATATTAACAAGAACCTCCTCCCTTGTATTGATCTTAAAGTCCAATGATCTTCGCTTATACAATGCTGTTGAATTTTCAGGGAGGAATAACCCTTTCAGGCCATTTACGTTTCCGATACGAGCGTCTCAATCGCCTCCTAAAACCATTGATGAATCTGGATAACCCGATATAACCCCGGAAAGTTCCTTCTCAAAAGTTTGCTTAAACAGCTTAGCATTCATAGATGGTTTAAAATAAACATTACCCACAATAAATTCAAATTCCCTCCGCCAACATTAAAGAAAAATAAATGTAAGAAAAATTGACAAAATTTTAAAGTTGTATACAGCTTTGTTTATAAAATTTGCTAAACCTTCACTAGGGCAGCCGACTGTAGCAGAACGTTGTGCATTATTTACAATAGCGGTGTGATCAGGGATACAAACCGGAGATTCTAAATTCTTTAAAGTGACACATGTCTCGCACAGGCATATGATGTCCAAGCTGAGTACGTAAATTACAATATCAGAAAAATTGGAAGGGCCCTACGTATTCCAGAAAAGCATGCAAAGATTTCTGACCTTCGAAGATTGAGATATGACATCCTATAAAGGAATCCTATAAAGGAATCCTATAAAGGAATCCAGGGAGCTATCAAACCTTTAGAAATATTTTTAAAGTCTTTCAAATCTAAACATATTTCGAAATATCTTTGCAATTGCTATTTAACTATTGTTAAAAAGATGACGTTTCGGAATCAAAACTGAACCCTTCTGCAGACGAAATTACATTACGATTATTACAGTCTATTGAAAATCAACTTTAATGGTTTCCTGTAATTAAAGATTTGTGTTTGCTCATTGATATTAAATGAAAAAAGAACTTTTTATAAATCTCAAGTAATTACAAATTAAGAAGCACACAAAGATCTTTAATTATGGGAAACCATTGAAGTTGATTTTCAATAAACTGCAATCTTCGTAATGTAATTTTGTCTGCAGAAGGGGTCAGTTTTGATTCCGAAACGTCATCTTTTTAAAAATAGTTAAATAGCATTTGCAAAAAGGAAGAAAAAAATATATTTTAGTCATGAAGTAGTTGTGCACCTTTGTCTTTATTTATGTAATAAATGTTTAAAGTATAATGCACTTTAAGTATATATTTTTTTATATTCAAATTAAAAATTATAAGTTGATAATCTCTATCATAATTTAGCTTCAAAAAAGTCCCGGGACGGTTGGATATTTTCTCAGGTAAAATATTTTTCAAAAAAGTGAAGGTACGTACCCAAGTCATAGGTCAATTGTAACGGTCAAAGTCAGTTAGAGGTTATTTGAAATTAACCAAGTTTTACAAGAGTTTAGTGTAATTCCGGAAGTAAATTTCAATGAGGAATTCAATGGTGACCTTCATTTTGACCTTGAAGTAGACCTTCATGGCTTTTTGAAGGTCAACATTTTTTTTTAAATCGAAACCCCCTTTTTTACATCTGCAATCGATAGAGCGAAAAATTCTACGTTCAGGCATGTACCCAAGTCATAGGTCAGTTGTAACGGTCAAGGTCAGTTAGAGGTTATTTGAAATTAACAAAGTTTTCCAAAAGATCAGTGTAATTACTGACGTAAATTTCCACGAGAAATTCATTGGTGAGCTCTGTATTGATTTTGGTTACAGCGTTTTAAATATTGTAAAATCATAAGGACATTTCTCATTAAAAGTTCCAGGTGTTCTGGTGAGAGTTATGTTCCTCCCCGAAGAGTTATACAGTTCAATACATTTTTCGATACCTAAGTCAATACCTAAGGCGATACCATAAGTCCTATACCGTTTTTCCATACGAATATTACGAATCGAAACTAAATTTACGTATTACGAGTATTACGAGTATTACATACTTACTATCTTTCGCTAAAAGATTATTATGGCGCAAGCTAAGCTCTCGGAACAAGAGAGGGTATCTGTATTGATGATGCGTGGTTAGGGAGCTCGAGTTCGATCTTATGATGAAGTTCGTTTGCTTTTTAATCGCACTTTTCTTAATGGAGAAGGGTTAAATCCTGTCTCAAAATCAACAATTGAAAGAACTGTAAGGCGCTTTATGAATCATGGATCTATCAAGGACCTTCAGAGAACTGATTGGCCAAAATCTGCAGGATCTGAGGAGAGGTAGATTGTCATAGCCCAAGCATTTGTTGAAAACCCACACCTTAGTTTACGTTGAGCTAGTGATGAGCGTGACGTTGCTCCTGAGACAGTGATAAATATTTTTAAAAGTTTTAATTTCCATCCTTACACAATTTATCTAGTACAAGAGCTCGATGAAGACGATCCTTATCGTCCGATTGTATTTCGTGAAATTATGATGGACAGAATTGATAGAGATCCTCTTTTCTTGTACAATACAGTATTTTCAGATAAATCTACTTTCACTTTAAAAGGAGAAGTTACCAGGCGAAATTGTAGATATTGGTCCGACACAAATCCTGATTGGATATTGGAGAGTCACACACAATATCCACAAAAGATGAATGTTTGGGCCAGTATCTTGAATGATACATTGATAGGCCCTTTATTCATCGATTTTATTCATTTGGTTCTAGCAGGACGGAGCAGCGGCTCATTACGTTAGGGAGGTTTGAGCATATTTGGATACTCAGTTCCCTCAAAATTGGATTGAAATATGGGGTGAAATCGAGTAGCCTGCTAGATCTCCTGATCTGACGCCTCTCGACTATTTTCTTTGGGGTAATTTAAAGAGCAAAGTATACTCAACGCAACCGCAAAGCTTAGACGAATTGCAGAATTGGATTCTGCAACAAGCTACTTTGATTGATAGGGAGATAATTCGTAGTGCGGTAACTCATTTTTACAATCGCATAGCTTGTTGTCAAGAAGCTCAAGGTTTTCAGTTCGAACAACTTCACTGAAGCGAGAGAGGCAAGGGGACTCACGCTAATCAAGCACTTCGAAACGTGAGAGACAAGGGGCCTCACGCTAATCAAGCACCCCAAAGAGAACAGAAGTTAGTACGTCCACGTAGTTGTTCCTGGGTAATGCAAAACGTAAACGTAAACTGCTTGGAAAAAACCTTGGAAAAACCTTGAAGATCGTCACCAAGCTCAATACAGAGCTCACCAATTAATTTCTCGTTGAAATTTACTTCAGGAATTGCACTGACCTCTTGAAAAACTTTGTTAATTAAAAATAACCTCTAACTGACCTTGAACGTTACAATTGACCTATGACTTGGGTACATACCTGAACGTAGAATTTTCCGCTCTATCGATTGCAGATTTAAAAAAGGGGGTTTCCATTTTAAAAAACAAAGTTGAGCTTTAGAAAGCCATGAAGGTCAACTTCAAAGTCAAAATAAAGGTCACCATTGAATTCCTCGTTGAAATTTACTTCAGGAATGGCCTTCACTTTTTAAAAAAATATTTTACCTGAGGAAATAGCCAACCGTCCCGGAACTTTTTTAGACGCCCTGTATATATATATATATATCCAATAGAGGCAGAGCAATGCTTTACGATCCGCAGAAATAACGACACCAAGGTTTCTCTCAAGCCTAAGGATCTGGCTGAAATGGATGACGTGCTTCGTGAACATTTTTCCGGAGAATCCGACCTCTAGGCTATCAATTATTGTGTGTATAATGCAGCGAGAGCTTTGGCCCATGCGAACCGTAAAACAAAACCAACGGTTGATCATAATACCAAAGACGAATGCATCAACTTGTCATAAAGAAAGGCTGGGCAAGACAGTACGCGTCCCGCATTCAGTGTGTGATTGACTACATCACATCTGACGGGAATTTTACCGCCAAGGTTCGTAAGTTCGCGCGCGAACTCCGGACCCGTTATCACACACTTAAAAAGGCAAAGCTGTTGACCATCAGGCAGCATATTGTTGAGAGAATACGGATACTATCTGACGCTAAGAGAAGTCTAGAGCGGAGGGAGAGGTGGGTCAGAGAAAATC
>NC_046657.1:118888829-118891293 GCF_010883055.1 Belonocnema kinseyi | reverse complement strand
AGCTGCAAGGAGTTATGTGTTGCCCTCATAACACATGATAAAGAATGCCCACCCATCACTAGCGAGGAGGTGAAAAAAGTATTAAGAGGGATGAAGAACTATGTCGAACCGGGACCAGATTGTATCAAAACCTTCTGATGGAAGAGCCGATTCCGGAGTAGTTAGTGGAAGGACGCACAATACTTCTGCCGAAAATAGGCAACTTAGCTGACCCAAAGAATTACAGGCCAATAACTTGTCAGAACACACTTTATAAGATATTCACATCTATCCTAAATGATAGGATTGTTCGGGCAATTGAACCTGTGTGGCAAGAAATGTATGAACAACGAGGCTCACAGAAAGGCGTAGCCGGATGTTGGGAGAACATGCTCATCGATAGGTGTGTCTGCAAAGATACAGCATTCTACCAGCGTGACCTATCGATGGCCTGGATTGATTATAAAGCTTTCTGATAATTATCAGAAAGCTTTCGATTCGACCTCCCATAGACTTATGATCTGTCCTTTGGAAATTTTAAAGATTGATCCGCAAATTGTAAGGTGCATAGAGAGATTAATGCCGCTTTGGAAAACTAGATTTACTATCTCATCTGAAAAAATCGTGTGACAACTAACAGGGTCACCTTTCAGAGAGGTGTCTTTCAGTGCGACACCATGAGCCCACTGCCCTTTGGCCTTACATTATTGCCACTATCTCTAGCACTTTGCCATTCCGACGGGTACTTGTGCGGCAAACCTGCAGATCGAAAGTACAAGGTCACTCATGTATTTTACATGGACGATCTTAAGGTCTATGCTAAAAACAAAGAGCAAGTACATCTAGCTCTAGGGATTATCGAACGATATGCTAAGGAAATTGGAATGGAATTTGGGTTAGACAAATGCGCCAAAGTTTATTTGAAGCGAGGAAAACTTAATAGTATTCCTGAAGATCCTGAGCTCGTTGATAGAAGCGCTATACGATACCTTTGCGCTGGAGAGACTTATACATACCTGGGCGTGCCACAGAGCCGTATTCATGATGTGACATATATAAAGGATATTCTCCGAAGCAGATAGAAACGTCTCATCCGACAGATTTGGTCTTCCGAACTGTCGGTGAGGAAGAAAGTATCTGCAACAAACATACTTGCCGTCCCGGTAGTACTTTCTTCATTTGGAGTAATTCCATGCATGAAGAACGAGCTTAGATCCATTGATATCGGGACAAGAAAGGTTATTCACATGAACAAAGGCATGCATCTTCAGTCTTCCTTTCCGCGATTGTACATCTCAGGCCGTCAAGGTGATCACGGAATATTGAGTTTTGAATGTTTTCATAACAGGATTATTCTGGGTACAGCACATAGAGTTGCAAATGGAAGAGACCCTCTTCTTAAAATGGTCAGGAATCACGAAGAAGTGGACAAAGGAGCGTTTCTGTACAAAGCAGCGGAGGAGGCTGCTGAAACACTCGGACTTGACTTCAGTATTAGGGGTGAGCAAAATGCATCAAATCTTATCTATCTCGAGGACTCACTCCTGAAAGCCCGGATTAAGAAAGCACAAGAGAAAAACTTTCGTGAACATCTCCTCGATAAGAGGATGCACGGTATTTTCCACAGAAATGTGAAGGATCAGTCAATGTCTTGTGAGCTAACGTTTGCTTTCCTTAAATTGCTCGGATTGAAGTGTGGTACAGAGGGTTTCATTTTTTCATGCCAAGACGGTGTCATTTCCACCTTAACATACCGTCGCCACATTTTGAGCCAAGACATTTCTGATGATAGCTGCAGGGCGTGACATGCACACGCCGAGCATTTAGCTCACATACTATCTATTTGTCCAACTCACGCGGGAACGACCTACATTGAAAGGCACAATGCGGCGTTAAGAGTGCTTTATTACCATCTCTATCACTCTTACGACATTAACCTTAATATCGCTCCTCTAAATGCTCCTAGGGAAATCGAGTCAATTGTCGAGAATGGGAAGTTCCGCATATACTGAAACTTTATATTCTCGACAATTGCTTCTGTTGCTCACTCGAGACCTGACATGGTTCTTCTTGACTTCGAGAAGCGAACCATGTTCGTTATCGAATTTTCAGCATCAGCTGACAAAAACGTCACAACCAAGAAGAATGAAAAGAAAGAGAGGTATCGAGACCTTATAAGGGAGTTGCAACGATTGTATCCGGAATTTTCTGTTAAACTAATCGTCCTTATCATCGGCGCTCTTGAAAGTGCCAAGCTTTCACTTGCTAATTGCCTAAAAAGCATCCCTGCGTGTCAAGAATATGCTCAAACACTTGCTGGAAAAATGCAGAAGGCGGTAGTTCTTGGTTCACTCCGTGTTCTTATGGTGCACGAGGCTTTTGCTGGATCGTCGTATTGATTCCTTTACAGACTGTAACCACCTATTTCACGGTCGTGAGACGTGGTTGTGGCTGAAATTTCACCGCGATTTCGTTGGGAGCGGGT
>NC_046657.1:118855294-118888729 GCF_010883055.1 Belonocnema kinseyi | reverse complement strand
TTTGAATGATATATAGTTTTCTAAATAAATTTTTTTTTTTAACTTTTTATAAATCTCAGAGATGATTATCAATCAATGAGCACACAGATATCTTGAATAATGCGAACACTTTAATGTTAATTCTCAATAGACTGCAATCTTCGCAATGCAATTTCCTCATAAGAGGGGGTGAGTTTCTATTCCGAAACGCCTGGTTTTTTTTTTTTTTTTT
This sequence comes from Belonocnema kinseyi, assembly GCF_010883055.1. Classification (NCBI taxonomy): domain Eukaryota; kingdom Metazoa; phylum Arthropoda; class Insecta; order Hymenoptera; family Cynipidae; genus Belonocnema; species Belonocnema kinseyi. The sequence goes on along the minus strand of NC_046657.1, from coordinate 118,888,518 downwards.
GAATTTTCGTCTAGGAATTGCAAAGAGGAGAAAAAATATATATTTTAATCTAGAAGTAGTTGTGGATCTTTGTCTTTATTTATGTAATTAATACATTCGCAGACGTTGATTTTACGCAGAATTAACATTTCATCTGTTTCGTCACCTTATTTAACTATTTAAAAACTTCAACCTTAGCTATATGTGAAAAGTTCGAGGAAATTTCCAAGTTTTGAAGGATACAATTTATCTTATTATATTTGTGTTTAGGCATTGACCATTATTGATTTCTGACGTACTTAGTTGTTTGCATGATCACAAAGCTCAGCTGTGACCTGCAGTGTAATTTTATCCCGAAAATCCATTTCTAAAACCGTGGGACAATTGCTTTATATTTTGTGGGACTGGAAAAGGATCATTGTTCACTCAAATGTGGTGTAGCTACTGTACCAACTGCCATTTCGTGATGCCGCACATTGGAGACGGAATGTTGAAACCTCACAAATAATTTGCTTAAACAAATAGTTTAAACAATTTGTTTTGCAAAACTAATGGCAAACTTGAAATAAGCGCACGAAAAAACCCTTTAGTTAACATATATTGCATTTGTATTATTATTCATTATCTTATAGACGTTAAAAGCCTTATCAAGATTTAATATATATTATGCAAAATTAATTATTTAGTCATATGGTTGTAACAAATTGTATTTTAAATATAAAATATACTGCTGCGGACATATTTTCCCAGTAGAATTAGATTTTAGAATTAATTTTTCAAAAAAAATAAAATTAGCAAAAAATTATTTAAACAGATTTTTAAAAAAAACTTATTATATGGTTTATCTAGTTCATGGTTTTGAACGAAATTATTGCTATATCCCTAATGGATGCCGCAGCGTTCCCAACTCAGAAGAAAGCTGCTTGCCGACAATTTTTTCAGTGTGATACAGTTTGACTTTGGTTTTTAAACTATTCAAATTTTGCAAAGAATTGTTCTATTTTAGCAGGTCAATGGAATATGGCCATATTTATCTGCCACTGACGGCCATGACATGCGCATAGTCAGTGCTGTATCAAAAGTTGTTTACTTTTTGATACTATAAATTCGTTCCTGAGTGCTGTCATGGAAAAATGCGTCCGATTATGTGCCAATAAGAAACGATGCTAGTACACAATTGAGAGATAAGTGTATTTCAACTTTTTAAAAAACCTGTGCTTCAGCATTTACAAAACATTTAATCCAAACTTTACTTCATAAACCTTTGATAAGCATTAGTTTGTTTAGATCATTAGAGATACCAGCGGAGTGGTAGGAGGATTTAGAGTAGGGGGAGTCAGGATATGGTTAATCGCATATGTAGATGACATAATGTTGCTAACAAAGAGCGAATAGGCTTTAAAGGAGATGATGAAAAGGTTAAAAAGATACTTGGACAAAAATAGGTTAGAGTTAAATGCGGACAAGTCGAAGGCTATGGTGTTCAGGAAAAGAGTTGGGAGAGATGAGGGATGGGAGTAGAAGTGGAAGGTAAAAGCGGTACAGGAAGTCAACAAGTTTGTGTAAGCTGGATAGGGACTGTTAGTGGGAAAAAGGAAAAGACGTAGATGTGGAAAGATGGAAGTGGAAAGGGAAACGTATTTTAGAACAAATAGATTGCATATGATGAAGTGTGAAGGATGCACGAGGAAGGAAGGAAGGTACATGTGATGGTTAAAAAATAAACGTTAATCGATCATTAGCGTTGGGTTGGCAACAGATTTGTATTTGCAAGAGAAGAGTGCACAGCCTCTAGCCGTGAGCTTGGCATCAGTAGTTGAGCGATTTGTTCGTTTGAGAGAGAGTATCTTCGCCTTATTGGTGAAAATTCTAATGCAAGTGGTGCCGTTCGATACGATACTTTCCCTTAATCGAGTCGGATTCGTATAGGTTTATTCTCGGGTCGAGATCGAGTTTTTGATAACCAATAATGGTTTTGTCAGCTGAGGGTTTCAATTCTTCTCAGCCAGATGTATGGTTGTTACGTAGCTAAAAAAATCAAACAATGGAGTTGACATGATCCGCTCAAGTTACGATTCATTAGGGTTCGGCTATCCCGACTGGATATATCGATTTCCAAAACAAAGTCGAGCCGATCGAAAACGGACACGATTTATAACCGATACTAAAGGCTAAGATTGAATCGATATCGTTTCGAAATCGGGAAGTCTCACTCTACGGCATGTCTTCAGCAAGGGAAAATTTGGTCCCAAATACTCATTTGCCAGATGTCTTACACTTACAGCTAAGTCAAGGTTCGTGGTGGTGGAAACAAGACATGTGTTAAAGCAGCGATTCCCAAACTAGTGCCGCCGGCAGATGAGGATGCCATTTTCTTTCCTCTTTTTCTTTTTTAGGGGGAAAGGAGGGGAGAGAAGTGTTCCTTTTTTCAGATTCTAATGGGAAAATTTTGTTATGGTTGTCCAAATTTGCTCGTTAGATTCTTGATTTTATTTTCAGGAATTCTTTTTATCAATTTGAGTATTGGACGTTAAAAAAAGATTTTACATTGGATTGTTTTCCTGTTTAAATATCCTACATTTTAATTTGGCTGACTTGGATTGCAGGTCATTTTTATTTCAAGTTTGTTTGGGGCTGGTAACCTTTTAAACTTTCACTTGATTCTCAGTTGTCAGTGAGATAGCATCGTGGCAGGTGTGCTGTTCCTCCTGGCAACAAATTTTATTTTTATTTTATTTTATTTTTATTTTATTTTCATTTTATTTTATTTATTTATTTATATTTATATTTTTTTCTTATTTGATTTTATTTTTATTTTATTTTTATTTTATATTATATATTTTTTGCCTTGATAAGGGTGCTGTATGAGAGCCGAAACGTTGGTGATTATGATATCTATTTTTTTAATGTTATTTATTGGGATTTGATAATGGTGGGAATAAAGAGGACGAAAGAAAGGGAAAAAAAGAGAAGGAAGAGGATTTGGTTAGTTGCCTTCTCATTTTTCTTTCCTCCTTTTTATTTTCGTCCAAAGTAAAGATGAATAATTTTCTTTTCTTTTTTTCTTTAGAGGGAAAGGAGGGGAGAGAAGTGTCCCTTTTTTCAGATTCCAATGGGAGCATTTTGTGGCGGTTGTCCAAATTTGTTGTTAGATTCTTGAATTTTTTTCCAGGAATTCTTTTCATCAACGAGAAAATCGCAGCGCAGGCTCTAATAAACATGGCTGATGGGCTAGGTAATAAGAACTAGTCTAAAGGATACAGAACTTCATCATTGGGACCTTGATATTAAGAAATTACGACACTATCTTAACTCTTCAATCAGTAAGACAACCAGAAGAAAACCAATCGAAATGCTTTATGGCTATATACTAAGAATTCAGGATGGCCTTTTGAGACAGTAACACGAAGTTTAAAAAAATTATAGAATTTTTGAAGAACTTTGCGAGGAAGTTAGACAAACAAAAGAATGCATAAAAGAGGTATGGCAGATCACCCGAATTTTTTTTTATTTTAAGTACGAGATATTGTTGTGATGAAAAGAAAATGACTGCGATGGGAGAACTAACTAAATTAACATGTGCGTTTGAAAAAGACCTTTAATTCTCTCCGAATGTCTTCCTGCTAATATGTATAAAGTAGAAAACTTAATTCTAGAAGGAAAACTATAAAGTGGAACTGCAGCACACGTAAGCCATTTGCGAATTTAGAAAGACCATGGCGATGAGAGCGAGTACGATAGCGATAGTATGTGTGACAGCGAAATCATCGAAGAACCACCTTCTAAATGTAGTTTAGGGTAGGGGGGGGGGGGTGCCGCCGAGTTAACAGTCAATGATTTTTTTAAAGCTAATAAGATAAGGAATTGATCCATTTTTTCTCATTTAGAGTTCTAATTATTGCATATCATATTTCTATAAGTGTGCATCACATGAACAAAACAATGATTTAGTAATTAGATTATTTCTAACAAGCTGTGTTTCGTCGGCTTTGCTCATCACCGGAGGGTAAAGCCGACTGCAGCTTTTTATGCAAATTAAAACATTTAAAGTTAGGAAAATATGATGGTTCAGTTCTGTGGTATGTTATGTACTGGAAAAATTACCTTTAAAGGTATCCAGCAAGAAGAATAAGTCAATTTGAATAAAAATAGAGATAGCCGTAATATAACCTCTTGTTCGTTGACATTCTACTAGAAACGGATTTTACACAATGTTTCTACCGTCCCAATACAAGAAACCTGCATACCAACCGGATTAAGAACAATAATAATCAATAGTTTCTTCTATGTAGCCCACAAGATGAGTGGCTCTTCTAAATTGCCGATCATTTATCGACGAAACTTGTGACGCGTGTATCACCTGAGTTCTTTTAAACCATTATTACGCCAGGCTTAAATAATATCGATGATATAATATCGGGTATCAGTTAGGGCGCACATTCGCTGCACTGGCGGCGAATGTATATAAGCAGCACAGATCGCCAACCGTTTTCCGAGTCCAAAAGTTGACTAGTATCCCCCAAGTAATTCTCTCTTCCACATGCAATCTCTCACTTGGGGGAAAACTAGCCTCTTTTGAGGAGACTTTCACTTAAAGGTGGGTTTCAAACTACCAGATTCCCAGTAGAAGTGTACAGTAACAGCTTTATTGGTACCGGCACAGAGTTCGAACCCCAGTAGCTCTAATCCGAAAACTGAAGCGCTATCACCTAAGCCAGCGGGATATCAATTTTTGTGAAATCGCATGATAAAAAGCTAGCGACCGCAACTTGTATCTGATGAATTATCTTTTAAATTTACAACAAACTTTTGTATTAGCTTTACTTTTGCCGCAGTATCTTTTTAAGTTTTAGAATCCTTTGTTTTTAATGGCGCTTAACATAATCGTACACAATTACAATTCATGGAAAAGCATTTTAAAAAATGTTAATTAATCCAAAATAATAGGTCCTTTCGTTAAATCCAGTCAGCTTTTTCAAGCTTTAAAATGAAGGACATTGTAAAGCAACTACGAATATGATAATAAAGCGTAGTGGGTTAGTCATAATCAGAAGTGCTCGCTACGTAGCGAATCTTAGGTTTGCCTTATATCTTTCACTCTCTCTTTAGTAGCTGACATTGTGCAAACTCTTTGGAGTGACAAAGCTTTCTCGAAAGTTTACTTCGTATTGATGACTTCTGTATTATATGTGGTGGTTGAAATACGTGTTTTCTTTTGTCCAACTTAAGATTCCCTATAGGCATTGCGCGTTTTTAAGCTAGTCCGAAATAACCTGACATGATTTGAATGACAAATCGGAAAATACATAAGGCCCTTAGTCACATATTAAAGTAAACGAAAACTACTGACCAGGTGACAAAGTTTTATATATATATATATATATACACATATATATACATATATATTTTATTTAGTGGAAAAAATGATGCATATTTCTTATTTATAACATTAATGTAGAAACTGTGTCAAAAAATAAAAAGGACACATCATTTTGCTTATTTCTGATGATCTTTTACGTATACAATATTTGGTATATTATATTTAATAATTTTCGCAGCGCTACATATATTTTTTAAATAGGTGAATACCAAGCTCTCACGTAAAAAACAATAGATAAGGTTTACATTGATTCCAGGTGAAAGATTCATCGCAACAAAAATTAAAATTTCTGGATAAACTTTACAATAATCGTAGATAATTTCCGATTTTTAACTTTGCGAGGATAATCTTTTGCCTTATAATCGCTCCATTTTTATTCGAGATGTAGCGAGAATTGCGAGGCCAGTGCTATCTACTGCCGTTTAACTTCATGAAATTGGAGGAAATTGGGGATTCCCACCTATCAGTTGCTTTTTTTTTGCTTTTTGCTAAATTGGATAAAATAAGTTCTAATGCATCTTAAATAGTATAATTTATTTCGGAGGAGATATATCAATAAGACCAACTTTTTTCGTGTTTTCTGTTGCTTGTTCTACATGTTTGACCGAAATTTGCTCACTTCAGCGTCACGCAGTAGACGAGATCAGAATAATTCTCCTAACCTCGGTGAAACTTTCGCCGAAATACGTTTAAATTTTGACTTTTGCAAGTCTTATCTGCAACAAATCTTAACTGTTTTTCTGTGTTCTTTTAAATCTGGTGTCCCGACTTAGAACTCGAATTCACTCATACTTTGCCGTTTTCCCATTGTTCTAAGGACAGCGCAGCAGACGACAGCTTTTATTCCATAGTAGGATCAACTTTGGCCACGTAGCATGTAAACTTTAACAGCGGGAAATTTTACATGCAACAAAATTGAATTTCAGTTTTTTCTGTGCTCAAATTTCTAGAATGCAGATAATGCGTTTCATCTTCGTCAAAGTTAACGATTGCTTATTACACAGCTTTGAATATGATCCTTACTCTAAGTGCACTGTTCAAATTTTTCGCCGGAATTTTCAGAGAAAAGTCACTAAGCCTTTATCCAAAAAACATTTCTAACTTTTCTTTAACTGTAATAGAAATTTCAGCAAAATTAACTGCATAACGCTTTAGCTGTATGGCTTGGAAAATTCTAGTACAGTTTAGGAATTTTCAGTTACTGTAACTGAAAATTTCAAGTAGTTAAATTTTTCCCGTTTCGTTAATTTTAATATAAATTGTGAGATCTATATTCGTCTCGATAATATTAATTGTAAGAAAATATGAGTGGTGTTAATAAAAAGGACTTCTTGTGCAATTACGTTATAATTAGAGACCGAATAATTAAAATTTTCAAATTAGACATGAGAAAGATTTATTTACTTCATCCTTTGGTACTTTGGCACAACCTTTTGCACTTCATCGTCGCCAATTACCACTCAACCACCATGCTCTGTGTGCTACGAACGCGATCGAGAAGCGAGGAGTGCGCACGCAACTGTGCTCTGCTTTTGGTTAGCATAACTTATATTTCTGTTGCCATTTAGTAATTTTTTAATACTATTTGTAATCTTAAACACGGTCAAACCTTTTGGTGCAATATTTGCTAAAAATTAGAATAGATATTAGTATTTTTAGTTTGCAATAGATGGACATAGCGGAGCTTTTGTAAAGCTTCCATTTTAATAGAATTTAAAAATGTTTCATTTATTTAAAAAGAGGTTTAAAGTATTTATAAGCCTCTGTAGTAAACCACCAAGCAATGTATTAGAGCCACTTACTAATTTTGGTGAAAGAAAATTCTAAATTTCTTGCATTAATATCTGCAGAAGATTGCAATATTTGCAAAGGTCTATAGTGACCTCGAGAGAGACCGACGCACTGATTTAGTAAGCGACTTACTAAAAATTTGTGCAGCCAGATTAGCAGACAAAAAAAATAAACCTAACATGCGCCGCGTCGCGTTGAAGGTTACAACACACGTATCCTTCACACAAGCATACGACGTAAGTGCAGACTTATTAAAAGATGTTCAACTGTTTCGCAGTATTATATAAAATTTAAATTGCTTTTGTACAGTACACATGATTATGTATAGTTTATACATTATTATATACATGCAGGAATATTATATTACAAGCTGAGACAGAAGAATGTGATTAAAATAAAACTGGTGGGAATCGAACAAGGGTCTTCGATGCGGAAGCACGGCGATATTCCACCCTGCTTAACTAGATATCATTAAAAATATGAAACAAAATTTAAAATTTAATTATAAAAACTGAAGGTTTGCAACATTTTACATTAATACGTTGAACTGTAATTAGAAAGTTAAAAATGAAATAAAATTTAAATTTTAAAAGGAACTTTTTTAAAATCAAAACCGTGAAATTATAAGTTTTAATTAATAGTTGGTTCACTAATATTCGAGACCGATCTTCCGAATTTGTTATACTCCATAATAAAAAAATTCCCCTTACAAATTTAGTCTTTTATGTTATTTTAGGTACTTAATACTTCTACTATTTTTATATAATTTAACTATGTCTCCACTAATTTATATCCCATCTAGGATTTCACTATAAAAAATACTAAGACTTCGTATTATCAATAGGAAAATTTTATATAAAAATAGTATAGCTTACAACTACTGTATTAAAATATACGAATTATCGTCTTGGTCCGTCGATTGTAACCTTATTTAGTGATTTTTCCAGTACCATGTTTCTCAGTGAATGTGTCGGAATTTTCCGAACATTTCTAACAGTATGGCTAATTACCAATACCTTCACCCCGTAATAAAAAAGCGAAATTGCTGTCATTTTACACCAATGCGCATGATAGAAACATTTACTCAGAAAAACTAAAAATTTGGACAACGATAGCAATTTTCATCCGCCATACTATAAAAATAGCTGCCAACTGTTTTACAAAGATGCCAGATTTATCTGGCGATGCGATCGTGATGGATAAATTTTATATTTGCGTGGATGAGAATGCGGCAGCATTTAAATAATAAATACAGTGGCCAAACAATATCATGAAGAGGCGTACCTATTAATTTATGTTGAGAGTATCTGAGAATATCTTCAAAATTGATAGAAGGGGTGCTGTTGCCAATTAGGATGGACGTCTAAATCTCAGAGCCGGCGACGCCACGCCTTTTGGCATCGTATAAGGAAGGGTCAGGGTTTATTTAACTTATCTGGCATTCATCCTAAATCTCATTTTTACTAAAAATTCCTTAAATTTGCGGGCGATGTAAAAATAATTGATATATGGAACTGAACTTTTGCATTCGGTGGAAATCGTTGTATAAGCAGATTATAGAAGTCGTTTCATGAGGATTCATTGTCGTTTCAATTTGTTTCTACTCTTAAATGTGATAGAGAAACGGAGGATGAGTTTGGATCATTTTAAAAACACTAAATTTGTTTGTAAAATACACTATTTTGATACTAACAACTTTTTAAAGTCGTTTTAATTATAATTTGGTTGATAATGTAAATTATTTTTTAGTGATAAAGATTAATATTTAAATGATTAAAAAATAATATTTTTTCCAAAGTTCCACCGTTCTGAGAACTAATCCTAGTAACCAAGGTGTTAAAGCTACCCCTTATTCAAGGAATTTGGTATGAGCTCTGAAATTTGAGATACGTGGATAGTGTTTCAAACGGCTCGTTGTTATAGTAACTGAAACTGGTAGTCTAAGTATGAAACATACATCATCTGAGGTAATGTTGTGCTAAGGTCTGAAATTTAAGATACCTGTGTGATTTTTGAAGGTCTTATTTTTCTAAAAAATAATCCTGATAGTCTAGGTGATGGGAATACACCCCCCTCTGGGAATGCAGGTTACGAATTGAAATTTATGATAACAAGAGGGATTTTAAAAGATCCTGCAGTTTTAAGAATTAAACCTGGTAGTCCAGTTGTTAAAAATACGTCTTACTTTAAGAAGATGTGCTGTAAATTAAAATGTAAGGCACATTGATGGTTTTTCGAAAGTCTATTTCTACTAAGTAATCCATGTACTCCAGGAGTTAAAAATACACCTTTCTCGACCATACGCATTCTTAATGTAAATGAAGCTCCTCTTACCTTAAAAATATATTCTTGTCTATATGGTAATAAGGTACAGTTAATCTGAGACTATATCATTATTTGTATATTGTACTTACAATTTTTCTTTAAAGCGAAACACTCAATGCCTAAAATTATAAAAAAGAAACTGATCTAAAAGCACGTAGCACGAAACATTAAAAGAGATTATTGAACAGAGCAAGGCGCATTTTCCTTTGTGCAATCTGTCACACCCTCCCTCATATTCTCATTTTAAGAATAATTTCTCCCTTTCGTTAGAAGATATTCCTAAAGAAATAATTTCGCTTAATTCATTAAGAATATTACGAATAACATGCCATGTCATTGGCAACACATCCTCCTATGGGAAGTAGGGTTAAGATCTGCTATTTGAGATACTCAAATTATTTTACAATGGTCAGATCGTTAAAACAATTAAATCTAGTATACTAGTTGTTAAAAATATAGCCACCTATGGGAATTAGGTTTAAGAACTAATTAAAAGCCAATATTTTGTAAATTATATTAAATATTATTATTATATTAAGTTTATTTCTATTACATCATAATGAAGTATTTCGAAAATTGTACTGCTTTAAAATCCTATTCTTAACACCTGGACTACCATTTTTAATTATTAGTATTTGAAATTTAGGAAACCATCCAGGTAGCTTAGATTTCTCTCCTGTTCTCTTTTCTCTGTGACATTTAAGACTGGAATCAGATTCAAATGACAATAAAATCATGTAAAATGCATAAAAAATTGGCTTTAATATTTCAAAGATTTCATGAAAGACGGTAAGAAATAAATTTTTAAGAATGTTGTCTAGTACCAATAAAAACTTTGACAAAATAAATAATTTAAATAAAATTATGATTCTCTAAAGGAGCCTGAGTAAAAATGCTTCGACTTGATTATGCCTTGAGTTCGTCTCCAAGACATCGATTTATGACTGCGAGTCAAGTCGAGCTTTGTCTTGGCTAAGACGACGTGTACATGTCTCAAGGCGAGCCTTTTCTTGGCTGACATGGTCGAACCTTTTTCGGCTCATAAATGAGATTAAAATTGATGAATGATAAACTTGTAATTAATAAATTAGTTATTTTTAATTATAAATTCTGAATCTGTGTGTCTGAACGAGTATAACCCTGAAAAATTTTCGTCGAGAAAATAAAAACAGTATCTTATCAAACAAGTATAATACAAATGAAAATCCGTAAATAACTTGATTGAATATAATTATATATTGTATAAGAATCTGAAATATTGTTTAATCATTAATAAAGACTATATTTTATGACAGTCAGAATGATCCTTTTGTCAGGACAGGTATATGCTCGAAATTATTAATCGCTCGTTTTGGAGTCATAATAATTTAACTCAAGAGATAAATTCATGTCTTCAAGGCATAGAAACTTGTCTCCAAGACATTATTTGAAGTCTGGCTCTCTCTCAAAACTGAGACAGGCTGAAGTCGAACTTTTCGACTTCAGCATGTCTTGATTGAGGGCAAGTCAAGTCGAACTCAAGTCGTAGCATTTCTATTCGGGAATATATTCCTAATGTAAAATGGACGCTCTCTTACCTTAGGAATATATATTCTTGTCTATAATGATGAAAGATATTTATTTATTTGTATGTTGTACTTACCACTTTTCTTTAACTTTTTTTAAAAAAAGGAACTGACCTGAAAGCACGTGGCACGAAACATTAAAAGTAATTATTGAACAGAGCAAGAAATATTTTCCTTTGCGCATTTCTTAATCCCCAATAATATTTTCATTTTATGAATATTTTCTCTCTTTGATTAGAACATTCATATAAGAATATGACGCTCTTAATATTAGAACACCGTTTTTTTTCGGTGAAGAGTATTCGAATGTGACCCTAGATTATAGTGGAATAATTACACACAAAAAACTAGTATAAGTGGTCCAGCTGTTAGATCCGTCAGGTTAAAAATCAATAAAATTAGATGTTTTCTTGCGGAGAAATATGTCTATTTTCACATAATGCCTTTCTTAGGGGCCTTTTCCAGGTTAAAATTTGAATCATCACTGTTGAAAGTCGTGTCAAAAAACATGGGATCATATGGAGAGGCCTTACGCGGTATCAAAAAATGGTCAATTTTAGCTTTAAGACGCGTTAAATATTGTTAAGAAAACTGTTTTGAAGACAGAAAGTATATTGTGAAATTTTAATTCATGTTCATTTTTACTTGCTGTCAAGGTATTTCAGCTCCATGATAGCAAAACATACCGAGGTAAAATATGACGAGATCGGTGTGGCATTGACTGCTGTACGCAGACAGTTTGTGCTCGAATCAAACAATGCACCAAATTTTAAATAGTGATTTTATTGCCCAGGTATTGCAGGTTAACTTTAATTTCTCGAACGCGTGGTTTTGCTGCCAACTGTTGAGCGTGAAAAATGACTTTTATTCGGATGAAGTCAAATCAGTTTTTTAATTTACATTTTATTGTTATTTAAAACATTTTATTTATATCGATCTGCATACAAATGTAATATGCAAGTTATTAACTGATATGCCTGATAAATTTTGAATCTAAATCTAAATTTCAGAAGAAAAATCGAAATAGCCTTGACTAGCTTTTCTATCAGCCAAACCTAGATTTAGTGATCAACCATTTATTCTTTCCGAGAATTTACGCTGCACCGCGGGGTCGGATAAGAGGAGCTGCGGAGAATGTGCGATGCTCACTCTGGCGTGACAAACCAGGAGCGTTTCTTTAATACGCTGTACACTAACGGCCTACCTGTGTAACTGCGTCATGACATTCCGACAGTTTCTTCGAAGCGGGAGGCACACACGAACAAGCACGAGGGCGAGCTCGCGTCGTCCAGCAGTGGGACTCCGATGCCTACTGAAGCCGATAAAACTGATCAGATTATTTCGTGCGAAGAAATGAGCTTGTAATTGGCATTGACAGCAGCATCATCTGGTACGAGATTATATATCGCGAAGTAGTATCTGCATGGTAGAAAGATAGGTCCGATCAAATTCAAGCATCGCAGTTCAACTTCAAGCATCGCAACTGATTTTCTGTTATATAACTTTTCCATGTCTGATTATAAAACTGCGTTGTGTGCATTATTCACTACTCAAAAGTGCGTGTTTTCCCACTTGAAGCGTGTGCTTTTGGAACGTGCTGTTTTTGAATGGTTTAAAAAAGCAAGAGACAGATGTGATTAAATAGATGGACCGATTATTTCAGAGAGAGCTCTCCTTTCGAAGGAGATACTCAACGGCCCGCAAACGTTTTAAGTACGTAAGCAGGAAACACATTTATTCTAACGTGTAACAGCAAACTTTTCTTCCTCCATTCCTTTAAATATTTAGTTTACCTTTCTCTCCGCGCGCGCGGGTGTGTGTGCGTGTGTGTGTGTGACGGAATATGTGAGATGTGATTCGAATAGGCATCCACATCATCGCAACTATTAGAACCAATCTTTGTAGGGTGTCATAAATTTGTTCTGCGAATTTATTTCTAATACTTTAAAGGTACTTGCGAGTCCAATTTTTGCAAATTTGCTTATTTCAACCTCTTTAAGACATGCGATTGTACCTTACCGACAGTACCTGATCGGTAATCAGAAGTTTTGTGGTTTGTTTCCCAATGGAGTGAAGATGGAGTAGGATATTTTTTTTCAAGAAATAATTTTAGTTTTAATTTTGAGATATTTTAATTATAATTAACTGTGAAAATCTACTACGTTATCAATTTTTTGGTTTTTTATGTGTCATATTCATTTTGAGAGAAGTAAAACAATTCTACTCTGAAACGCCGATCTATTATTGAAAAGAGAGGCTAAATTATATATTGTAACGTGTGGAAGAAAATGAAAAATTCCCTTAAAATTATCAAAAATGTGTTGTTCAAAGGAATGATTTATTTTATTGAGGATGCAATTCTTTTGTGTTTTATACTCTAACGTCCATTTAGTCCACGACATTTTTCTGAAGTGGGGACCACGGGGCCGAAAGAGAGGCGGTCTTCAGTCATGCGTGCCAAACAATATGCTGTGTTCGATTTAAGTGAAAGCCATTTAGGACCACGCACGAAACTTTACTGAAATGGAATTCCCAGTGTATTTCAAAATTTTTCAATCACGGGAGCAAGAATAAATAAATTTAATACAATAAGTTTATTCAAGTTCAATTTCTGAAATTGTTATCGTTTCTTTGAAATCTGTTGAACTTCGAACAGGTATGCTGGGATTTGCTAATGCCCGGGTAACTTCATTTTAGAATTAGGGGATTGTGCGAAAAAGAAAGCTGCATAAATCTGCTATTAAAATTGTTTGCAAATTTTCTTTATTCGCATTAGAGTCTTATGAGTACACTGTTAAAAATGTTTAAAACTCTACAGCACTTCTACAACATTTCTACAAGACTTCTACAATACAGGCGTAAGGTAAAATTGCGAACATCGTATTGGAATTACAAAATTGCAATACATGTATTATAAGTCACCATCTAGCATTCCAATACATGTATTAGGGCGTTTGTAAGAAAAAAATTATGCACAAGGAATTCAGGGAATTCGTGACATTCGAAGAATTTACGGAATTTACGACATTCATGTAAATGAAGAAATTTACGAAATGCATGAAATTCGCAGAATTGATGGAATTCCGGAAATTCAAGAAATTTACGGAATTCATGAAATTCACGAAAGTCGCGAAATTTGCGGAATTCATGGAACTGAAGAAATTCACGGAATTTATGAAAATCTCGAATACCGCGGAATTGAAGAAATTCATAGAATTCTAGGAATTCACTGGAACCACAATATTCACTGGATTTGCGAATTCACAGAATTCATGGAATTCATAACATTTACGGCATTTGCGGGATTCATGGTATTTACGGAATTGATTAAATCCATGAAATTCAATAAATTCATGGAATTCACGGAATCAGTGGAATTCACGGAATAAGTGGACTTCACGAAATAAGTGGAATTCGCGGAATATTAATGGAATTCATGGAAATTAGGAAACATAAGGAATTAATCGAATTTAAGCAATATATGAAATTCGCGGAATTCGTAGAATTGAATGAATTTACAGAAAGAATAGAATTCATGGAATTTGCAGAATTGCAGAAATTCATGGAATTTTTGAAATTCACTAAAATTACGGAAATCAATTTAGTACATTCGCGGGATTCATGGAATTCACGGAATTTATTGAATTTATGGAATTCACAGGATTATTGGAATTTACGGAATTAAAGGAATTCATGAACATCAGGGAATTCATGGATTAACGAAATTTCCAGAATTTATGTAACTCACGAAATTCAAGGAATTGATTGTAATCACAGAGTTCTAGGAATTTACGCGAATTTCGCGAAGATCATGGAATTGACCGAGTTTACGGAAATAATGGAATTGATATATTTTGAACAATTTATGGAATTCACGGAATTAATTGGATTCAAGTAATTCATTCAATTCAAGAAATTCACTGAAATTACCGAATTCACTGAAATTACGGAATTCGCGGAATTCGTGGTCTTAACGGAATTCATACAATTTATTTAATTTGTAGCATACATGGAATTCGTGAAGGTCCCGGAATTCCACGCATTGCGCTAATTCCGTGATTTCATTAAATTCAACGAACTTCTTGAATTTCATGAATGCGTTGAATTCCTTGAACTTTTTGAATTTCGTGAACTCCATGAATTCCGCGATTTTCATGAAATTTTTGAATTATTTTAATTCCGTACAAGGAAAAAAGTACACTGTAAGATATACTCGGAAAAGTGACGAAATATTACTCTGTGGCGCAGTAACGGAGCCTTTCGTGCAACCACAGAGTAATTCTTACACTTTGGGAGAAATTACCGAACCTCACTGCATCAAAGTGCAAGATTTACGCTAAGAAATTGTAAATCCGTACCCAAATCGAATGGAGATGAGTGATAATTTAACAATGTCACATAGTAATCCCCACTTTGTAGCGAGCGCTAAATACAGCTCGCATTGTACACTGCGCGCGTGTCTCGCAAGAGTAGAGGTTACACTTTCGCTTAGTAAATCTTGCTCCGTCTGGGAGGAAAAATCATAGTTTCGCATTATAAATATCTCGCATCGACAAGCAAAAGTCACAGTTGTGCCTTAAAATAGAATTGTCGGTAGACATTCCATTACAGCAGCTCGAAACAGAAAATGTAATATAATGATAAATTTACCAAAAAAAAAGTGTTATTGTTAATAACTGCATTCAATTTATTTGTGAAATCATGCAATTGCACGTGCGGTCACTTACAAACGTAATCGAACACTTAAACGCTATGAAAAATCGCACCCTCGTGGGATTCGCACCCTACCTACCTAAACAATCTAAAAGCTAAGCCTATGTCGGATGCTCTAGCCAATTACGCTAATCGATACGCTGGTGAGCCAGGGCTAATAGAGGAATATATTTTTGTTCTATTTTTTCGTTTTACACATTTTATATGAACAGGTTGATTTACAAATGCTCGATGAAAATATTTCAATTTAATTAATTTCAATTTTAATAACTAAAGGTTTAATTTAAAAATTCATTGAATTTGTGATTTCTTTCTAAATTCTGAGGCTCAAAAATGTAATGGATTTATTAATCTCAGATGTATTGTAAGTGTATAAATATTTTAATTTAAATTTAATTTTCCAGGTTAAAAAAAGAATCGAATGATTATAGTTCTACTAATCTTCTTTAGTAAAACCCTGAAAGTAAAAACAAAAGCAGCTACTACAAATAATTTATTGAAAAATTGTAGTTGAAAAAATTGTTTAAGATACAATGTACTTAAACCTGATTGAGATTCTAACTTTGAAGCTGAATTTGAACATTGAATCGAAGGCTGGCTGAAATTAGAAGAAATAAGTCTTGAAAATGAAAATTTTTAAATGCTAAGAATTTTATAAAACTTTGCTAAAAGCTATAGAAATTATTTATACATTTTTATAAAATATAAAAATGCACATTATGTGATATAATAAAAAATATAATAGCATAATAAATTGCAAACATAGGTAAGTGAAGTAAACGGTGTTTATTTCCATATTTTTAGATTTTTTCCGGGAAAAATATTTGAATGGTTGCAGTGTATACATAATTAGGTATCTAACAAACAAAAACAAAATTTTTTAGAAAACCGAAATAGCATTCCGTAAAATCGAAATCAGTATACAAAGATAAAAACAAAAGTTACTTCCTAGCTTAAATGTTTATTATTTGAGGCCAAAAAAATTACGATTAAACACAAGTATCCAGTTACGAGAAATAAAATGTGAAAGCTTACAATCTCTAAGAGATTAAAATTTCGTGGGTTTTGAAAATTGTGTTTAAACAAGGACTGTAAATTTATTCTTCATTTTTAAAACATGATAAAAACTTCCTCCTGAAATATAAGTAGGCTTAATAAGAATAAAAAAGAACTTATAAAATAAACTTATTCTATTCCGGGAAAATAAAGATTTAGTGTGGCGGTATCGAACTGTAACAGTCCTAAAAAAATTTAAAGTGGCTTTTAGTAGAAATTGAAGATTTTATGTTGGAATTTGATTATACTATAAAATATAAATCAGACGAATGGAAACAAAACTACAATGATTACAGGTACATTCGAGAGTGGTGCGAACTCGCGATCTGTCGGTGACACCGACAGACTCGGTGGTACTGTAGCGCTAGTCACTAGTACCACAAAAATATGTAATGTAATACAGCACTCTTCATACAAGAGTCAAAATATCTCAAGTGTACCACTTTCAAGTCGATAGTTCTATTTTCAATCAATTTATACAGTTTTCTATTTGTTTTTAAATCAAAATAACTCCGCTAAAATATTTTTTCAACATTTTTTTAAAGTTATTAACAATCAAAGTTTTTGATCATTTCTTTCAAACATGGATTACTCGCGAACGGTTAATCGAAATTAAATAATTAAGTCATTATAATTTTTGTTACGATGTGTACTTTACGCTAAAAAATTGTTCGGTATTAAAAAACATTTTTTTATTCTCTGAATAATCGTTTATTTTAAATAATTGAAAATTAATTAAACTTCTGCGTCTGTAAAATAATTCTTTCATGTTCCAATAGATTCTACGATCTCTTTCGAAAATTTTGGTAAAAAAAAGTTTGTATTTTGCAACGCTGGTCGAGTACTTTCGGATACGCGCGGGTATCATATTGAGTACAATATAACACGAATTTTCCACTAAAATGATCAATGTTAAAAAAAGATGTTTTAATCAAGTGGTTCAACTTTCTACAAGTCATTTTTGTAATCAAAAATATCAATTTTCAACCAAGAAGTTTAATTTTGTACTAAAAAAGCTGAATTTTCAACAAAGTATATCCAGCATCAACTAAAAAAAATCGATTTTTAACCAAATGTTGAATGGTTAAGTTTTTAGTTAAAAAGATTAATTTAAAAAAATAATTATATTATCAAAATAGTTCACTTTTCCACCAAATAGATTAATTTTAAATTGAAAGAATTAAGCATCATTTAAACAAAATTAATTTTTTTTAAAATTGGATCAACTTCAAGCCAAGAAATAGGGAAACAATTGGGAAATAAATTAGTTTGAATAAAATTATTATGGGTATCATATTAAGTACAATATGAAACCAATTTTAAATTGAAATGATAAATTTTATTTGAAAAAATGCATTTTTAATCAAGCAGCTCAACTTTCTACCAGGTATAGATATTTTCTGATCAAAAAGATAAATTTTCAACCACGAAAATTAATTTTCTACTAAAAAAGAATAAGGTGGTTTAATTTCCAATTAGACATAGATAAATTTTCAAACAAAGAAATGTATCTTCAGCAAAAAATATTATTTTTTAAGAGAGTGTTTAAGTATTCATTGAAGTAGTTGAATTTTCAATCAAAACATGTGGATTTCCAACAAAAAAATTGAATAGTCAAATTATCATTGAAAATATTAGTTTTTAAATTCAAAAAACAAATTATAACGAAAAAATTAATTTTCCCAACAAAAAGCTGAATTTTTAACTGAACTAATGAAGATTCAACACAAAAACTGAATTTTTAATAAAATAGTTTATTCTTCAACAAAGTATAGGGAAATTTTCATCCAAGAAGATTAATTTTCTACCAAAAAATTATTTTTTTAACAAATTGGTTCAAGCATTCAACCTAGTAGTTGAATTTTAAACCAAAGAAGATGAATTTTCAATAAAAAAATATATTGGTTGGCATTTAAAATAATGGAGATTTTTAATTTAAATACCAACCACTAAAATTTTTTATGGAAAATTCATCTTTTTTCGTTTAAAATTCAACTACTAGGTTGAATGTTTGAACCGATTTGTTTAAAAAAATACTTTTTTTGTACAAAATCAATCTTCTTGGTTAAAAATTTTACTATGCTTTGTTGAAGATTAAACTATCGCGTCCAAATGTGCTCGATTAGGGCTGGCGGTCGGAGCGCGGTCACACAAAATTAATAACTTTGAAACTACTGCAAAATACAAACTTTTTTTCACCAACATTTTCGGAAGAGATTGTAGAATCTATTGGCACATTAAAGAATTAATTTTCAGGCGGAGACTTTTTATTAATTTTCAATTGTTTAAAACAAACGATTATTTAAGCAATAAAAAAATGTTTTTCACCACCGAAAATTTTTTTAGCGTAAATTATACTTCGTAACAAAAATTTGCATAACACAATTATTACATTCTGATGAACCGCTTGCAAGTAATCCATTTAAAAAAGATTATCAAAAACATTGATAATAACTTTAAAAAAATGTTTTGCAAAAATATTTTAGGGGAGTTACTTTGATATAAAAACGAATCGAAAACTGCTTAAATTAATTAAAAATAGAACTATTGATTTAATAGAGGCACACAAATTACTTTTCCATTTTCGTCCGTGCATACTAAGAAAAAGCTTACGAAATTGACTTCGCGATTACGGTCCATTTTCTCGTAACTGACAATGTTAAATTCGACCTAAATGACAGTGCCACTTGCGTAAGATTTTCCTTAGTACGGCAGATATGAAGTTTGTTATAATCTCAATAAATCTTTTAGTTTTTATTATAAAAAATTAATTATTAATAATTAATTATAAAAGTACAATCAATATAGTAAGAAATAAAACAAATATCGCTCAGGGAATAACACTGTTTGCAAGTGGAGATATAATGATCTCGCCTAGTAACATTTATTTTCCCGGTTTACAATGTACCTCTGACACTCTCAGTCAGAATTTGACACATTACGAAACAGGAGATCTTACAATTTTACACTGCGAAATTGGTGCGGGGTGAGGCCTTATATTGGTATACTGAATTACTATTGCAAACTGCACCATCTATTTTGTATCCCACTACCCATCGCAGTATGAAAGGGGATAGCTTACAAGTTGTAAACTGTATAATTCATCATTTCTCATTCACTTTGGGAAAACGGAAGGTCTACCAGATTTTAAGTGAAACATTACAATGTGGAGCAGTAATTTAAACAGCACGTACCAACGCTATTCCACTCTAAAATTTCAAACTGTAATAGCCGCTTTATGTATTACTACAAATGGTATTTCGACTAGTAAACTTTCAGATTACTGGATCATAATGTATTAAATACTGTGAAAACTGCTTATTTCACAGTGGGTACGTTTTAAATCTTAGCTTTACTGTTCGAAATTATACATCTTACAGTCTACTTTATTGCGTGTAAATGCCGCAAATTCAATTAATTTTGTGAATTTCATGAATTCCGTGAATACCATGAATTTTATGAATTATGTGAATTCTTTGGATTCCGCGTATTCATAAATGCCGTGAATTGCAAAAGTTTCGTGATTTTCATGAATTTCTTAAATTGCATGGATTCTGTATACATTTCTTGATTTCTGTGAATTCCGTAAACGCCATGAATTCCTCAAATTTCTTGAATTCTGAGAATTCTATAAATTCCGTGAATTTCATTAATTCCCTGAATTCCATGAAATCTTTGAATTTCGTAATTTCTGTGAATTCCAGGAATTCCATTAATACGCTCGCTACAGACTTTAGAAACTATAACATTATATATTGTATCATTACCTTACGTTTCTTATATAAACTTACGACACATAAAGTGGAAGTTTCCAACATAAATTTTTAACAGTGTATGATTAAAAAATCTCCCAAAACAATCCCTTGCACATTAAAAGGAACGAATTTCAAGCGCCTTTACATCGAGTACTCAAACAATTTTTTAAATTAAAAACCGTCACACTAGAAATCTTCACCAAAATAACCCCTTCCATATTGAACGAAACAAATTTCTAGTGCCTACACGTAGAACAAGTAACTAGCTCTGTTTTTCTGGAATTCTCTCCCAGTACACTTCCTATTTTTTTGTATAATTGAAATTATTTCTAAACTTTACCTAATAATTACTGCTCTATCATTCATTAGGAATTCGGGCGTTATTAATTTGAATTTTATGGAGAAATTACTTTTAGGCTTATAAAGTTGCAAAAAATGTTTCATCGGGATAAATGTTTTAATTAAAGATTGTTACTGATTTTTCACAAGATTACGAAATAAGATAGTTGAAAAGTATAAATATGGAAGAAGATGGAAAAGGACGCTTCTGCGCTAAAATGTATCAAAAAAGGAATATTTTTCTACATACCACAGATAGACTTTCACGGGTGGAACAAGTGGTCGTTCTTTTTAAAACGAGCTAACAGCCTTACGATATGAATAATAATAATATAGTTAGGTACTAATGAATAGTTCGTCAGAATATCACATATGCTCGAACGGTTCCCTTGACGATCACAAAAATCGACGAAACACGAAAAATCATGGGTTTAACAGAAAATGTCATTAAAAAAAAATTGACTTTTTTAAACAAACTATGGGTGATTCTTTTCGTTTCTGAATGGTAAAAACGAACAAATTCGTTCCAGTAGTCACCGTTCTTAAAATATAGTGAAAATAAGAACATGGTAAAATGACAACAACAAAAAAACACATTTTTACCTTTTTTTGAAAATACATATAAAAAAGTAATAAGAAGTCGAAAAACTTGAGAAATTTCTGAAATAAGAGCTTGAACCATAAGCTTAGACCCATACTAAAAGAAAATTATACGACTTTACTCTTGGGGTTTCGTGAACTTTCTCGATTTCTTGCTAGTGGTCTCTGGATTTTCAAGAAGAGGAAGAAAAGCGTTTTTTTTTTTATTGTACCCTGTTCTTATTCTCGCAGTTTTCTTCCAGCATTTAAAAATGAAAACAGACACATTTTTTGAGTAAGATCAAGGGGGAACAAATCAATAAGAAATTCGAATTCAATTCAAAAAAGTATTTAAAAAATTATGTCTTTCACTCCACACATACATAGGAAACATTTGTCGGTTTTTTAAATTTCTTTATTAGGCATTTTTATTATTTATTTATTATTATAGTAATATAATATCATATAGTATTATATTATTTTATTATCATTTAACATTATTTAATATTTTAAGGCTGTGTTTAGTCTTTTTGAAAATTTTTCGGAACGACTAGCCAAGCTTATGAAAAATATTGGACTAATTATCCCGAATTTCGGGAGGACGAAATACTTTGAATTTCTATGAATTATTTTCAGCTAATGTCAATCCAACTAGTCAAAACTATTAGACGAACCCAAAGAGCGTAGTAAGAATTTCTATTAAATTACAAAAAGTACAACTTTTCTCTGATCAGAGCCTCAGAAAAGATATAAGTCTTAGTGCAGTGATTTTGAATTGACCGGATAAATGCAATTACGCTGTGCTTCTATTTTCGGAAGTCACTTGTTCCTAATTTTTTAAATTAAGTTATGTACTAAAAAAATTAAATCTAAGTTACTTCTAAAAACAAAATACAGCTTTATTGCACCCAACCGCTCAATTCGAGAGACAAAAATTCACAAACGCAAATTAAAATAAATAAACTTTCATTTAAAAATTGCTGGCAATACTTCAAATTGGAAACAAAGATTTGTTGGAGAGAAGCATTGCAGTGTTTGTTCACATGTGCAAGACGTCTAAGTATTTCGTTGCTCTTCAGGTAAACTAGACAAAAATCACTGAACTAGTTATCATCTGCGGACTAGCTCTGAAAGTATTGCAGCACACGATTGATCTTTTTTATCATCAAAGAGAAGCTGTATCATAAGGTTAGGAATCTTATTTTCCGTCGGTAAAGTAGTTTTCCATCAAAAGAACCTAATACCGACTGATGCTAAGTATTTAAAATTTTAATTCTTATCCGATGATAATTGTTATTGCAAAATTGAATATTTACTTCTTTTACTATATAATATTTTTTTGCAGAAAATATAATTGTCATGGTTTTTCCGATTAAACATATATCACGTACCGCAGTACATTTTTTTTTGTAATATTTGAGTTTGAACAATATTTTAACCGCATGATGAGTAGCACAGTGTTTTAAAGATAAGAAACTTGTTATTGAAACTTTTATTTGATAAATCACCTTTCACGTTTTTGCGAAAAACGTTGACATAAAAAACACAGTAAAGCGTGAACAAAGAATTATTGACTTTATTCTGCAATTATTTTGATTTATGAGACATGTTATATATGTAATAATCATATTCTGACAATTAGTGATATTATACTTCAGATATAAGTTGTTTATATAAATGAATAATAATAGGTTCCTTATCATAAATAAAATGAAAATCACACAATTATTTATCTTTGCTGAACGTTCTTAAACAAAATAAGATGTCCCTGGTGAGGAAGTTGAACGAATGAAGGTAATAAATTAGTCGAGCTTTAAAAAGCTTCACGCTGTCTAACTCCGTTGGGGGAAAATCGGAATAAAATAAACAACGTTAGGGATTCCTGTTCAGACATACATCTGCAGGGAAGTATCGTAAAGTTGGGACACTGTATAGGTTAGGGCACCGCCTTGTCTTCATTTTTTTGTACTGGTGTCACCTGTTATTACTGTCACATATAAGTAACAGCAGTAGCTCACTTTTATGTTAATTTGAGAAGATGGCTTAGGCTGGTTACAGCTGCACAAAACAGTGTGTATAAGGAGTAGACATATTATCGTGTTGACATTATTCAACCCCCATGAACTAAATATTTTTCATTGGAATTTCAAGGTAAATGGGTTCAATGTGTTATGAATTAAATAAATTGTTATGTCTCTGAAGGATTTTAAATATGGTGCAGATGATTTTCCCCCAAACAGGTAAAAATGCTTTCAATTTTTTTGACATCTATACGCTATTTTTTCAAGGAAAATCGTCTTTGGAGTAACTCTAGATTATTAATAATGAAAATGATCGCCCTTTCCGTTAGTGTTACGTACTTTTCGCTCTCGACATTTCAGCTTATCTCATTACAAGCGAAGAAGTAAATCGGAAATCACTGATTTCTGGGGTTCAGCAAAATCGATCAGGCTGATATTTCAATTGCTAATTTTTAACTAAGTTTTACTGTGGCGTTTCGAAACTATTGTCTGCACTCATTTTTTATGGTTTTAAGAGGTGCCCAACCTACATTACAAAATTTGTTGGCAGATTGGAATACATTTAGAAAATTATGTGTCAAATCTTTTTTTGTATGGCAATTATACATTTTTTGTTCGCAAAATGTAAGCTCTTTAATAGACCTTTAAAATAATGTAATGGAAACCCAAAAATATTATCAATGAAAAAAGTTCTGGGCCCAAAAAAGCACCTTCGAACCTTTACTACATTCCCTATATAATTAATTAAAAACCTAGCCAAGAATGTTGATTCATTTTTTAGTACAATATTTCGGCTATTAGATTACCTTAGCTAACGAATTTTCATTTAAAAAGTATCGCTTATTAGTGTGTGGAAGCAAAC
Source organism: Belonocnema kinseyi (assembly GCF_010883055.1). Classification (NCBI taxonomy): domain Eukaryota; kingdom Metazoa; phylum Arthropoda; class Insecta; order Hymenoptera; family Cynipidae; genus Belonocnema; species Belonocnema kinseyi. The sequence continues at coordinate 118,864,153 of NC_046657.1, read as the reverse complement.
AATTAACCCAAAATAGTAGAAAAGAGTATTTTACAATCAATTCTTAGCCTTTTTATAAAATTATTCAAGCTCAAACGCAAGAGAGAAATTTCTTCGTTTTGTATCGGTTTGATAAGTTCTAGGTCTTATAAGTTTATGTTTCAATTGATGCAAATGTTTCTCGAACCTTGCTTATGAATTATTTATTACTGATACAGTTTTAGAAACTTCACAGGATGTTTGTAATGCTAAGAAAACGACTACGACCCTTTTCCCTCAGTCTGTAAATTCTTTTCACAAATGATTTAATAATTAATCAGAAAAATTCTTGTTTCAGCCAGGATTAAAGATTTCTTATCCTAACAGGTGACGTGCGCCAAATAAAATGGACATTTTTACACCATTGGATAGTTTTTGTGTTGCTATTTTTAATAAAACTATCGCAAGAAATTTTCTAGCGTTATTTCGCGAGACTGCCCTCTCCTAAAAGTCGCGGCTATCGGTTCGATAACGACCTTCAATAAAAACTTCTAAATTTGTTATTGTGAAATATTCTGGTAGCACAATTTTCAAAAAATAAAAAATGTTCTGAATAATGTTTCCCCCCGAAAAACGTTACAGGCTTCAATAAAAAACAACTACATTTGTCACTGTAAATATTTCGGCAGGAAAAGTAAAAAAAATGCCTTAACCATTTTTTTCCACAGCGTTATATGCTGTAATAAAAACAACTAAATTTGTTATTGTAAAAATTTCGATAGCGAAATTTGGAGAAAACAAAATTTCCGAGAAATTTTGTTTCCTCCACGACGTTATAGGCCTTAAGAAAAACCACTACATATGTTATCGGAAAAATTTGGATAATAAATTTTAAAAAAAGTACTCGTATCTGATGAAATTGTTTGAAAAGTCAAAAAACCATAATATTGAAAATTTAATTTGCTTCTTCCAGCAGGGAAGACATATAAAATAAACTAAACAACAACGAATTCATCAAACAGTACATTAAAGTTTATAATAGTATAATACTAATACAAGTTCTTGCAAAAATACAGCTAACGCTGAAAAATACAAAAACAAAAACTGTGATAAAATAGTTAATAAGATGCTTCACATAAGGAAAAATGCGTAAAATGCAAGATGTAAACAAAATATGCAAAAGATATTAGAGGTACAAAAAGTTAAACTATATTATGATTTTAAAAATCATCGAAGAGAACAAAGACGTTTGAAAAATAACGTTAGAACATGTAGGCTCCCTCGCTCTCATTAGTTTTTAGGCGGGCGATTATAAAAATCAGTTACAACAAAATTATGTTTCATAGATGGAAGTAGATGTCAGGTCGAGTGCATACCCAAGAAGTTGGCAACGCTATTTTTTTCAACAAACAAAAGTTGTGCTGAATTTTGCTAGGTTTGTGTCCAATTGGGCAGCAAACGATTGTGAAAAGTCAAAATTTTAGTCAGAATTAAAAATAAAGTCTTTTTCTTTGCAAGAAACGCCATTTTGATGCTCGAAAAAATAAAACTTGTGCTGAATTGTGCTAGTCTTGTGGTCCATCGTGCCGCAAATTTTTTTTCAAACGAATTAAAATTGAAACCAAAATGCCAAAAAAACTTTTCCGGGTCAGAAACACCCTTTTGTTTTTTCGAAGAAAAAAAATAATGTGCTAAATTGTGCATGGTTTGTGCTCTATTCTGCCGTTCAAAAATTTTGTTAGAGTCAAAATTTGAACCGAAATTTAAAAAAAAAACCATTTGTTGTGACATTATAATGAAGAATTTTTAAAATTCAAAATTCAGAAATTTGAAAGTTGTGCTGGGTTCTGCTACGCGTACAAAACAATTATTGTCCTACATACTTTTTACTCAGGTCTATATTTTTAATGAAATACTAGTTCCTTTTTCATCATAATAATTTTTGAAATAAAAAAATGTTTAAATGGGAATATCGAAAATCTGAAAATTGTGATGGGTTGTGCTAGGCGTGCAAAATAATGATTGCCCTACACACTGTTTACTCAGGTAAATATTTTTAAATGGAATTCTAGTTTCTTTTTCTTCAGAATAATTTTTAAAATCAAAAAATTTTCAAAATCCGAATTTCGAACATTTATCAATTTTTCTGGGTTTTGCGAGGCATAAAAACCATTATTGCCCTACGCACTTTTCACTCAGGTCTATATTTTAGAATAAAATACTATTTTCTTTTTCAGCAGAATAATTTTTTATATCAATTTTTTTTAATGCGAATTTTAAAAATCAGAAAGTTTACAAAGAAAATTGTATTTGAAAAATTATTATGATGAAAAAGAAACTAGTATTTCATTTAAAAATATAGACCTGAGTAAAAAGTATATAGGACAATAATTGTTTTGTACGCGTAGCACAACCCAGCACAAGTGTCACATTTTTGAAATTCGCATTTTGAAAAAAATGTTATTAAAAAAATTATTCTGATGAAAAAGAAACTAGCATTTCATTCAAAAATATAGACCTGAGTAAAAAGTATGTAGGACAATAATTGTTTTGTACGCCTAGCACAACCAGTAAAACTTTCAGATTTTCGAAATTCGCATTAAAAAGAACATTATTTCAAAAATTATTCTGATGAAAAAGAAATTAGTATTTCATTGAAAAATAGTGACCTGAATAAAAGGTGTGTATGGCTATAAATTGAGCTGCCGGATCGAAGAAGGGCACAAACTTATTTCGCTGGGAGTAGGAAGGCCCCTGGAAGCTTTCTTAAAAATTTTAGGATTTTTATTTTTCAAGACAGTATATAGAAGCAAAATTTTATTGCGCATCTTTTTCCCTCCAGGCAAAAAGTTGCAGCTTTTTCAGTTTTCTAATTAAAGCCTAAAAACTGGCTTTTTTGGAAAAATTAATTTTGATTCGCATTTCACTTCAACTCGTGCTCAGTTAGTCCGATTTAAGGATGTTTTAATAAAATTATCAGGCAATGTAGTTTGAAATGTCATCCAACTGATAAAGCGTAAGTAATTCAAAAATGAATTTAAAAAAATTGTTGTTAATTTGTTCTGATGCCTGGCGCTTATCGGACTTATCTAACTTCAAACGTTTCGTTTATCGAGCGAATTTTGAACAACGAAAAGCTTCCAGCAAAAATACAAAGAAGTTTTCTGAAAAGTCTTAGCCCAATCGAATTGATATTCAAGCAATTATTAAAGTATCAAGTCGATAGCTACTAGTCAACTCACGCGCGGCCTGTAGCGAGTCTCAAATACGTTTCATTATACAGCTCACAGCAGCAAAAATAAAAACTAATCGAATAATCTGGTAGTATTAAACTGGTAAATTATTATGCATAAATAAATATTATTGTATAATTTAAAATAATTTATTCATTTAATATTGTGTACAATAGAATGATTTTTATTTTTAAGACAAACTGTACAAAAGCAAAAGAAAACACAAACATCTAATGGTTAAGATTCAAGGGAATCTTAATTTCAAGAATGTTGCAGTGCTTTAAATTCGTGGAAGTGAAAAAAGTTGAACATCGAGAAAGTTAAAGTTGTTTTTCATTTCTGTTTTAATAGAGTGTATTATTATTTATTTATGCATAATACTTTGATACTATCTGATTATTTGATTATTTTTTATTTTTTGCGCCTGTGAACTGTATTATAAATCGGACTACTTTTGCTTTATCAGTTAGAGGACTTTTCAAACTACATTTCCTGAAAATTGTATAAAAAATCCTTAAAACTAACTGACTGAGCATGAGTTAAAGTGAGAAACGAATCAAAATGAATTGTTAAAAAAAATTCAGCTTTTTGGCATTAATTAGAAGACTAAAAAAGCTACAACTTTTTGCCTAGGGGGGGAGGGGTGCGCAATGAAATTCTGCTTTCCCACTCCCAGCGAAATAAGTTTATGCGCTCTTCTTCGATCCGGCAGCTCAATTGTTTTGCACGCGTAGAACAATTTAATACAACTTTCAAATTTTTGAAAATTACATTTTAATAATTCTTCTTTGTAATATCACAAAAAAAGCTTTTTGTTAATTTCAATTCAAATTTTGACTTACAAAAAATAAATTTTTACGGCACAATCGAACACAAACCTAACACGATTCAGCATATTATTTTTTTTCGAAGAAACAAAATGGCATTTCTGCCCCGAAAAACTGTATTTGGCATTTTGGCTCCAATTTTAATTCTTTTTTAAATTTTCGGCACAATGGACCACAAGACTAGCACAATTGAACACAACTCTTATTTAAAAAATAAAATAAAATGGTGTTTCTGGTCCAGAATTTTTTTTTTTTTTTATAATGCTTACTAAAATTTTGAATTTCAAAAAATCGTTTGCGGCACAATTATACACAAACCTAGCACAATTCAGCACAATTTTTTTTAACAAAATGGCGTTGCCATTATAATATATTTTTACTTTTATGTACCTTTAATATTTTTTGCATATTTTCTTTACATCTTGCATTTTACGTAATTTTCCTTACATCAAGCATTTTATTAACGATTTTATCACACTCATTTTTTTGTAATTTGCAGCGTTAACTGTATTTTTGCAAGAACTTGTATTAGTATTATACTATTATATACTTCAATACTTGTTTTCTCCAAATTTTTCTATAGAAATTTTTACAATAACAAATTTAGTTGTTTTTATTACACCATATAACGCTGTGGGAAAAACAAATTGTCAAGACATTTTTTGTACTTTTTCTATCGAAATATTTACAGTTCCAAATGTAGCTGTTTTTTTTATTGAAGTCTATAAAGCTGTGGAAAAAAATCAATTTTTCAGGGCGAGCGGTGAAATTCGACCTGACAGCCGCGACTTTTAGGAGAGGGTAGTCTCACGAAATAACGCTGGCAAATTTTTTTAATGGTTTTATTAAAAATAGCAACACACAAACTATCGAAAGATGTAAAAAAGTCGATTTTGATTTTTTTTAGAGTAAGTCCCCTTTCTTCAGTGCACGTCACCTATTAGCATAATAAATCTTTTAACCTGTCTGAAACAAGAATTTTTCTTATTAATGATTAAATCATTTGTGAAAAAAATTTATAGACTGAGGGAACAGGATCGTAGTCGTTTTTTCAGGATTTAAAACATCCTGTGAAGTTTCTAAAACTGTATCAGTAATAAACAATTCATCAGCAAGGTCAGAGAAACATTTTCATCAATTGAAACATAAACTTATAAGACCTAGAACTTATCAAACCGATACATGAACTTACTACAAACTCATCGATTCTGTACAGGTATTTCAACCCACTCGAAAGATCCTGCGAATGGTCAAGAACTTAATGAGAACCGTTCGTGAATAGATAGGAATAATAATATCATCGAAATATTTGGAGCAAGAAAAAACAAGAATTCCTCCGCGGTAGAGACGAACACAATAAAGTTCGAGGAAAAAAGTGACTACGATGTCGCTCTTTTCCTTCAACTTCAATCTGTTCGTCTTTACAGCGGAACCGAAACTTTTCTGTTTCTTGCTCCAACTATTTTTCAATCGTACTTTTCCTGGACAGTGATAATAGTTCGACTCTTGCTCTAGATGCCTCAATTACGATTCATGACTGTCATGATGATCATGGCCTTCTAAGAGGTTAGGAATATTTACAAAAGCTATAATTGAATAAATAAATGTTTAATAAAAATATATCAGTAGTCTCTTAGGTAAGTCATTTAAACGAAAAATCAAAATACTTTTTTCTGAAAATTTCAACGTTGACGTTATGGCCACAGAAACAAATTTCTGTTAAATGTGACTATTTTTATATTCTCATCGAGAGAACGTATTAGATTTGTGTAAAATTTGACGCCCCCCCCCCCCCCCCCCCCCCCCCCGTTTTTGTCAAATGTCCACGTTTTGAGTCTCCCTGAATCCGAAAAACAGGTTTTTACGAATGAGTCTGTCTCTATGTGTGTGCATGTGTGTATTTCTGTGTGTCTGTAGATTTTTAGTTTGTAGCACGATAACTTGCGAAAGAATTGACAGATTGAATTGCCCTTTACTATACTCTTTGTGTGTCCTAAAATAAAGATCAATCTCGTTAGCCAGCCATTTTGGATAAAAATTTAAAAAGTGAGCGTATTTTGAAAATTTTTGAGACCAGTTTTTTTTAATTCCAAATTTTTCTGTACGGATATTCATAATATTCAAATAGGCGAACAATTTATTACAATGACTATTTACACAAAATCAAAAATTACCAGAGTCATAGCATTTACAAAATTCCAAAAAACACATTTAAATGACCATTTTATGCCAAATAACGCGGGATATGAAAACAAGTCAAGAGAAGGAAAATGTTGATTTTTTAATGCCCAACGAGATTATCATAACAGTTTTTTGAATTTTCTTGAAAAATCCAAAATTCAAAATTTGACAGCATTCAAAATATTGAAAAATCCAAAAATTACATTTTTCGGCCAAACTGTGCAAAATACGGTAAAAGATAAATGCACCAAAATTGTGCATTCGAAAAAGATCTACTTTGTTATTAACCACTTTTTGATAGGATGCTTAGTTTTAGCTTTAATGATGGAAAACGTCATTAACAGTAAAAAAAATATGCCTGCTGCGTGGGCACTTTCTTACCACTACTTTTGTCTTTTAATTTCTTTTTCGTCTCGCGTGTGGGGTTTCAAGAAATGTAACGTTTCATGGTTTTGATGCTATTTTTTATTATTTAAACTAAAAACAGAACTATCCAAAAATTATACGTGACAAATCATTTTTACATTCTCATCAGAGAAGGTAATAGATTTGTATAAAATTTGACCTCCCTAGTTTTTGTCAGAAATTTCACGTTTTTTTTTAAAATAATCTCAAAAGAAAGCTTGACTTTTTTACTATGAAACATGTCTAATAAGAAAATGGACAAATTGAAATTCATTGAGTTACAGAGCCGGTTGTAGAGGGAGTCCTCGCGCTCGCAGTCGGGCGTTATGCGGCAGCATACCGCGGAACAGTTTTCAAGTATACCATTTTTTTTGTATTACTCACATTGATCCAAAATTGCATGAAGTCATCGGAAAAACTATTCAGTAATGTTAACCAGTAAGTTTGAAGAAGTTAAACATTTTTGAAGTTATTATGAAAAAATATTAAGTAAGAAGCACTTTCTTAAAAATGAACAGTATTTTTCTGAAGATAAATGATTCCTCACTATTATAATTTATTATCCGACAATAATTGGTTATTGCTCTTGCAATTTTTTAAAACAAATACATGATTCAACCAACTTCTCACGCATAAAGTGTTTGAGTAAATAAAGTACTAACGGATTAGTAATTAACGCCTGTCGTCAGCCTACATCCTATCAAGTTATAGTTTCCAGAGTCTACCAAGTGGAGGTGACAGTGCGATTTTAGACTCCTTTTATCTGCAAGATGATTCGGGGTGCATAATTTTAGTGAGTCCCCTCGCCTCTCACTTTATGGGGTGCTTGATTTTTGTGAGTCCCCTTGCCTCTCACTACACAACCTCTTTATGATGTTCGCCTCTTCTTCGTACCAGCTTTCCACTTTCTCGGAGTACTATTCTGCTTTCGATTACGTTTAGGCTTCGGGAAAACCTCACTTTTTTCCTCATAGGAAAATCGTTTCAGATCCAGCTGTCCCTTTGCGTTCGGAGCGAATGAATTATATTTGAGTGTACCTGGTATCGTCACAGCCTTACTAAATCGATCTGCTAATTTTATTGTCATTGCTGCATGCTCTTCTTTGCTAATGAAAAATACGACAGTTTCCTTCAAGTTTTCTCTGCCCCATTCAAATAACTCGTAGGCTGTTAAGATCTGATTCTCAGCTGAACGTTGCAAGCTGGCTCTTGCAGCAAGACGCTTCAGATTACCTCCGATTCCATCGCATGGTCCTTTTCCATGGGCAGTTGGATGGAAAGTCCAGTCTGCCGGGATGCCGAAATCTTTTTCATGGCACAGAAGGTTCGCAAAGTTGTACTTGTTCTTAAAATGCTGTGGTGCTCCATCTGTGACATAATGAAATTTCTTAGGATTGAAACGCTTCTTAAGATAGTCAACAATTAACCTTTGGTATAAATGCACAGCAGCCGTGTCATGGTGTAAGTTGTCTGAAATAATAGCTATGCTCACATGCTTCAATTCGTTCTTCTCTTTATAGTAGATAACTACTGTAAAAATGGACGCCTGAACATTATTCCAATGAGAAGATTGGATCGCATTTTGAAACACTTAAGCATAGTTTTCTGCAAAATCGAACATAATCAAGAAATGTTCAACTAATAATGTGGCTTTGAAGTTCTTCAGGAATGATGCCTGCTGCTTTGCATAAAATTCATGAGACTTTAAATTCAATAATTTTTCGCAGAATCGTTCAAGAAAGATGTCGGTTTCTGCTACCTCGTTCATTAGATTACTTCTGTCCGTTTGTTGCCAAACTTGATATCTTAATTCGTTGACGCAGTTCTCATCTAAAATTGCAGTCATATACGTGAGAAGTTGGTTTAAGAGCAATAACCAATTATTGTCGGATAATAAATTATAATAGTGAGGAATCATTTATCTTCAGAAAAATACTGTTCATTTTTAAGAAAGTGCTTCTTGCTTAATATTTTTTCATAATGACTTTAAAAATGTTTAACTTCTTCAAACTTACTGGTTAACATTACTGAATAGTTTTTTCCGATGACTTCATGCAATTTTGGATCAATGCGACTAATACAAAAAAATGGCATACTTGAAAACTGTTCCGCGGTATGCTGATCGGAGGTAATCTGAAGCGTCTTGCTGCAAGAGCCTAAACGTAATCGAAAGCAGAATAGTACTCCAAGAAAGTGGAAAGCTGGTACGAAGAAGAGGCGAACAGCATAAAGAGGTTGTGTAGTGAGAGGCAAGG
>NC_046657.1:118854796-118855194 GCF_010883055.1 Belonocnema kinseyi | reverse complement strand
AATTATAATAGTGAGGAATCATTTATCTTCAGAAAAATACTGTTCATTTTTAAGAAAGTGCTTTTTACTTAATATTTTTTCATAATAACTTACAAAATTTTTTACTTCTTCAAACTTACTGATTAACATTACTGAATAGTTTTTTCCGATAACTTCATGCAATTTTGGATCAATGTGAGTAATACAAAAAAAATGGCATACTTGAAAACTGTTCCGCGGTATGCTGCCGCATAACGCCCGAGTGCGAGCGCGAGGACTCCCTCTACAACCGGCTCTGTAACTCAATGAATTTCAATTTGTCCATTTTCTTATTAAACATTTTTCATAGTAAAAAAGTCAATCTTTCTTTTGAGACTATTTAAAAAAAATCGTAGATGCCTAAATTGCGAAAAAAGTTA
>NC_046657.1:118834735-118854786 GCF_010883055.1 Belonocnema kinseyi | reverse complement strand
GAAAAAATTGTTTAAACAATTTTTTTTGTTATAAATAATAAAATAGGTTGAAATCGTGTAAAAAGCACTTTCCAAAACCCTCATAGAGATAGTGCTACTTACTAAATTCTTGAAAATTGACGTTGTAAGAGAAAAATGATACAGAAAACAGTTTTTATCACGAAAGAATGGAAGTTTCGCTGACAGAAATATAAAGTTTTCAACTTTATTGACAGTACTTACAGTATAAATATTTGATATTTTTACAGATAAAACAATATCACACAATCTAATTATATTAATTAGACGTATAATTCAAGTCCAAAATATAATAAATCTCATAAATAAGTGAGGCTTGGCCAGTGGGGCAGACACGACGAAAATAATATTGACAAGTTCTTAGGTGAAACACGTGTAAAAGTTTCGTTGATAAATGATCGGCAATGTAGAACAGTGACTTATCTTGTGTACTACATGGAAGAAACTATTAAATACATGGACATAGGAAACACAGGTCTAGGCATGCCATCCTAACTTGGGCCAGCGGCGTTGAATCCACGGGAGGGGGAGAATTCAATAAGTGGGGAGAGCCGCCATCTTACGATGTGCCATTTGATTATGCGCACGAGCATTTTTGCCGACAAACTGTAAATGAAAATATAAACATATGGGCGCTGCCATGTTTGTCGCGGGACATCAAAAGGTGGCGGACCACCCCCCTCATTGCATCACCCCCGCAATGGCATGCCTAGTCCCTTGTTTCCTATGTCCATGATTAAATATTATCATCAATCCGGTCGGTATGCAGTTTTCTTGTATTGGTACAGTAGAAACACTGCGTAAACTACGTTTCTAGTAAAATGTCAACGAACAAGACGGTTATTTTACAACTATCTCTATTTTTATTCAAAAAAACTTATTCTTCTTTTTAGATATCTTTAAAGGTAATTTTTCCAGTACATAAAATACCACAGAAGCAAACCAGCATATTTTCTTAATATTTAAATGTTTTGATTTTCATAAAAAGCTTCAAACGGTTTTGCCCTCAGACGAGGGGCAAATACAATGAAATACAGCATGTTAGAAATAATGAAATTACCAAATTATTGTTTTTTTATGTGAATAATACTTATAGAAATATGATATAAAATAATGTAGAACTCAAAATGAGAAAAAACTGGATCAAGTCAACATTTTATTAACTAAAAAAAAATCATTGACTTTTAACTGGTTGGCGCTGCCCCCCCCCCCCTCTTTACCTACTTAGAATGGAAGCTTCTAATGTGTCTCTTAAGGGTTTAGATTTTTCATGTAACTTCCTCCGTATTCCTTACACACACCCCACACGCTTATTTAGTGGTAGAAGGGGGACCTAAAGTTGAACGTGGGTTCAGAACCACCAAGAGCAACAGCTTTATGTACTTAGAGAAAACCTTTTTCTCTAGAGGTACCAGCTCCACGACTCTCCAGAGATGAACAACTCGCTTTCTAGGCTAGTGTTCATCGCATGGGCCGCCGAGGCCCTTCCAGAGTGCGAGACGGGAATCGAACTTGCAGGCCGCCGCTGTGGGTCCCATTAGGACTTTTTTTCTTGGATAATTTGACCTCAACATTTGATCTTTTTAATTTAATCAACACGGAAAAAACTTTTACGTAAAAAATCACGAACTAGTAGCTAGGTCTCGGATATCAGAACAATTCATCGGATGTATTGATGTAACTTGATAAATAATCTGCGGCCTTCGGAGAAGAATTGACGAACTTGATATAACAAGTCTAAAAGCGTTCATCACTTTTTTCCGTGATTAATTTCAAAAATGTTATGAGTGGTTGTAACAAGTTTCACAGAGCAGAAAGCACTCACGAGCTTGCCCGACAAATGTGGGAACTAGAAAACTCTCACCTCTCACTCACTCTCACCCACACGCGCGGTGTGTAGGCGCACGCGTATGTGTGGTTAGAATTCGTTGGTTGAGTGGCTAGAAGTTTTATAATATCTATATTATTGTCTAACCCAGATGGCTACGCGTGTTTATACACTCTTGGTTTATGTTTAGAAACTGTCGAGTCAGCAGTTTGAGGGTTCGAATCCTCAGAGTTGTGCGAATTTTAAAATAAATATAAAGTAAATCCCACAAATGAGTTTGTTCCCTTTTTATATTTAAGTCTGAAATTTTTAGGAACTGTTCGTAGGAAATTCGAGATGTTTGTTAAAAAGTTCCAAATTTATCCATACATTGTTAATAGATATACGGATTTAATGTTTAATTTTTTTTTATTCTGTATCTTAAACCTAGCTACAAGTTCGCGTCTTTTTACGGATACACTTTTTACGCGAATGATCAAAGTTAATATAGATAGAGAGATAAACGTTTATTTTTCGGCCTACTGGCCTTAAAAAATTGACTTGCTTACACTTCCGTTTTTTTACAGAATTTTCTTACAACTGCGTCTTACAAAGTACTATCCATCCACACCTTATAACTAATCCGCTCGCTCCTATAGCTTAACCTTCCTCGCTGCGCCTCGCCTCGCCTCGCACGCATTTCGCTCTTTTGTCGCTATGCCTCGCATTACCAGCCTTCAGAATCTCCATCTGAATTCAGTACAGAGGTTAACCTTTGCACTAAAATTTAATTATATTTATTCGTAGCTACTTGGCTCGCACTGACAGTATTGAGACTACAAAAAAATTATTTCTCATTGATATTCAACACTCTATAGGATAATTGAAGCAGTTTGTCCTCTCATTTGGGAAATAATTTTCCCGATATATTTGTGGCAGAAAGCGTCAAAAACACGCTATTGACGGCAAAGAGATAAGGAAACAGGTACCACCAAATTCTGGGAGTCTATTTAATTGCTACAAAACGTTTCATCACTTTTAGTTATGGGTCAACGTGCCATGCTTACTACCGATTCATGTAGGTGGATGTTAGTGATTGCGGTAATTAAACGTGAACATTTTATAATACACATTTTTGCATGAATGAAATGCTGCACGCTTTTACCAATTCAATGTTATATTATCACATTTAATTATTTAATATTTAATCAACCGTTCAACAAAATCGATAGCTGAAAATGATAAATTACAGGTGCTATAAGTGACGTTTCGGCCTTTCAGAATACATAATTTTACAGAACTTTGCTAAGAGGAGATCACAAGTCATATTTTACTTCATATTTTTTACATGTTATTTTTCTTCTGTTAAATTTCAAAGCTCACTTGAAGTTATCTCCCACACATTACGTGAATTTGACAACAAAAACAATGGAATGTGCAAAATGAAAAGTGAAATGTATTCCTAACTGTAATTTTTTAAAATTGTATCCGTGTGAAATATGATAGTAGGCTACCATACATGCTGTAAGCCCTTTAAGAGGTGAAAAGTTGTCTAGGAACATTGAATAAGCACTGAGGAACATAGACATTGAAATCTATTCGATAGATTTTAGAGGTTTCATCAAAGTTCCGGATTTCAAAAACATTAAGGGGTCACTTTAGGCAATATTCGTCATACAGAATTTATGTATCGGTATCTGGTAAAAGTCTAGCGGTTTTTTAACGTGAAAATCACCTCATGGTTGCAAATCCTCGTATCTGTGGCATTGACTACTCAACCCTTTTATAGCGTATAGCGTTTTTCCCCGCCTTCTTGGAAAAGTTTAGAAAAATGTTTCATCAATAGTAGTTCGATCCCAGTTTAACATAAAAGCTTTTAGCGTCTATGCACCTGCAACTTCCGCAAAAACTATCAGCCGTTTCTTTTCTCACATGCTAAAACATGAGTGACCCGAGAAGGTACAGAAACGCTTGTGTACATCCTGAAATTATTCGAATCATTTGATATAAAAAATAAATGTTGTTTAATAGTTAATATATATATAAACTATTCAAAATTTAAGATAATAGAAATGTGTGTATATATACTCTCTAAATATGAATAAGTGAAAAATTCACTGATTGAAATAGTAGTTAGACACTTCACTGATTAATCAGTGATTTTGGATTTATTCACTAATCAGTTCAGTAACACCTGAGTAAATCATTCGAAGCATAACCTCTCAATTTTTAAATTAAGCGTGGTTATTACTCTTTTACTTAAGTAGTAACAAAAATTCCTTGATGAAATAAATTTTTTAATTTTTCGGCTGTAAGCCTGCTGTATTAACTGTCGGACAAATATACTTTAACTCGTATAGGAAGTACTTACTCGACGAACAACGTACCTTACGTTGGTACACGGTAAGAAAAGAAGAATAAAGAAAAATTAATATTTCCAGATTTAAACGAATGAGTGAGTATTTTTTAATTTTGTTGAATGTGCTAATTGTCCATCGGGAGAAGTGTCTAACGAAAAAATAGATCCCATGCAGGCGAAGATATTTTCCACTTTTTTAATTCCTCTTAATCTGATCAATAGACACACCTCTCATGGTTATTTTTAATTCCATACCTACATGCTGTATTTTTGACTTATTTAATTCCCTCTAATATGCCCACAAAATATGTGCACTAACATAGCTTCTATTCCTCCGTGTGCAACAAAAGTTTGGAAATTTCAATTTTTTTAAGGTTATTTGTAATTTCATACTTACATAATTTATTTTTGATTATTTCAATTCCTTTCAATCTGTCCACAAAATATAAGTTAGGAAATTTCAATTTTTGTCTGCCATAACGATGGAGTAATTTTACTTGTATGTATGTATGTATTTAATCTTTCCCTTTTACGGATAGTTGGATAGTCGGACGGGGCGAGGTCTGGAGAGTACAACGGGTGCGATAATATTTCCTAATTCAGTACGTTTAATGTGTTTTTCACCACTTTAGCGGTGTGAGGCAGTGCGTTGTCATGTTGTAGAATAACTTTGCCATGTCCTCGGGCCCATTCCGGCCGTTTTTCGATCAACGCATGATTCAAATTGATAATTTGTTGTCGGTAGAGATCCGTATTTACCGTCTCACCGGGTTTTAATAACTCGAAGTACACATCACCACACTAGTCCCACCAAATACGGAGCATTGTCTTACGCCCAACGCGATTTGGCCTTGGAGTCGATAGGCCGACCTCACCAGGTGAAAGCCATGATATTTTCCGCTTCGGGTTCTCGAAATAAATTCATTTTTCTTCCCTTGTGACAATTCGATGCTGAAAGAATTTCCTTTCGAATCGTTCAAGCAGCATTTCACAAATGGTTTTTCGATTTTCCATTTGGCTATCGTTCAGTTGGTGTGGTACCCTTTTTCCATACTTTTATATTTTTCCCATGGCTTTTAAACGTTGGAAAATTTCTCCTCGGATCACATTTAATGTTTGTGCCAATCTTTGTTGCGATTGGGTTGGATCTTCATTCAATAACGCCTGCAACTCCTTGTCTTCGAACTTTTTCGCTGTACCAGGATTTTCCTTGTCTGTTAAATCGAAATCTCCACTTTTAAATTGACGAAACCATGTCTCACATGTTCTAATCACTGGAGCATGTTCACCATAAGATTCTACCAGCAATCGATGAGCTTCAACTGCTTTTTTCTTTTGATGAAATAAGAAAAGCAACGAATGCCGCAAACGCGATTTACTTGAAACGAAAATAGACATATTCACTAAGGTAAACAACTATGATGCTTTTTTTTTGCAGAATGGAATTGTGTGCTTTTGAAGGTTATTGTCCATAGAAAAATATGGCATAGATGCCAAATCATAGAAATGTATACATATCTCTAGCGACATCTATTAGTAAAACCAGCAAACTTCAATTAAAACCCCTGGTACTCTTTCATATTACGTCGGATAAACAATAGTAACAGTAGTGACATGAATTCTTAAGCTGAGCGAGCTTCCAGGGCTTCCGTTTCCTCTTACCATAAAAAATGAATTTTCCACGATATTGAAAACAATTTTCGCTTTTTACGGTCCCTTTTCAGGATCACCCGTTTGGCTCTCCCCTACTCTCTTGCTTTCCCTTACTTATTCCAATTTCTTTATCCACATCACTCCCTGTCCACTACCATCCAAGATACATCTTACATACTCATCCACACTCAACTGCCCCTCTTCCTCTCCTGTACATCTCTCTAATACATGTGCTTATCACTCCATTTCGTATCCACATACTCAGCATAAATTCTCCTCTTCATCCATCCAATATCTGCATGCTCTCACTCCTTCTTCCATTCTGAACCTTACAGCCCTACTCCATTTTTCTTCCTTTTTTATTTTTTTCCCTCCCCTTTTTAGTTCCCTTCAAACCTCCAGGCTCTCTTCATTTGTCTAGTAACCATATTTTCTCTTCCTTACTCTTCTTTTAACATATATCCTAGGATACTCCAGCTAACCCCTATTACCCATCTCATAAATCGCTCATGCATGCTCTCTACTTTCCTATGTTTCTTCCATCCCCAGATCTCCACACCATGACACAACACCGCCCACACCAACGCATCAAACAACCAGACACTCATTCTCCAATCGTTCGTGAACCTTCTCTTCCCTATACCCCATACTTGGCCCATTACTTTACTCGCACATTCAATAATGTATGCTAGCGTATGCTAGAAAATATAGTTTGCTATTACCCAAAGCCGTTCCTATTTTCCCTTTCTCCTTTAGCTTCTCCTCTAAGTCTGCCAGTAGTATATTAAATAGTAACGGACTGAACGGGCACCCTTGCCATAGAACTCGGCCTGCCCAGAAAACCTGCCCTTTTGTCTTTCCGCTGCTTTGAAGTCTACGAACAAAGTGACTAGTTTCCCTTCCTTTCTCCCCAAATTTCTGTTAACTACATATTTAAGTACGTAGATGTATTCTATGGTTCCCATCCCTCTTCTAAATCCCGTCTGATTATGTGGGATACTTTCTTTTTGTTCAAACTAACTCTCCAACCTTTTTCTTAAGATTTCTACATATATTTTATAGTTGACTGACATGAGAGTGATCCCTCTGTATTCCTTCACCTTCTTTCCTTCCCTTTTCTTGACAAGCGGTACCACCAGTCCCGTTGTCCACTCTTCCCGCCAACCTTCCCCTTTCCAGACCTTGTTGCAGATCTTTCACATCCCATCCCTAGTCCCTTCTCCTCCATACTTCATCGCTTCGTTCTTCATCCGATCTTCTCCTGTCGCCTTGTTTCTTTTTAACCTATTTATTCCCCTCTATCCCTATTTATCACATCCCACACCTTACCTTCTTTGATCTCTTTTTCTACTTCTGCTTTATATTCTTCCTTTCCCCTTTGTCTTTTTATTTACAGCATTTCCTCATGTTCTTTTTTCCTCCTGTTATAGTCCTCGTTTTCCATTTCCCCTCTTCTTCATTTTCTTACACAGTCTTTTATTCTTTCTTTACTCTCCTAGCATTCCGCGTCCCACCAGCCTCTCTTTCCTCCTACTCTTTCTTCATTAGTACCCAACTCATCCTTTACATTTTCAATGGACCCCTTCAACCTTTCAATTAACGAGTCTATTTCCTCCTCTTTTTCATACCTAACCTTCTCCTTTTCCATCTCTTATTTAAGCTCTTTTCATTTATCTACCCCCCAGACTCCCATTTTCGTGTTTCTTTCGCACCCTTTTTCCTTCCTCACTATGCCGCACTTACTGACGCCTCTTTTTAGTGTAGCTATGACCGGGAAGTGATCGGACCCTATCTCATTTCCTACCTTCATACTCTCTATCATATGCCGCACTCTTTCTTTAGCCACGATGTACTCTATTACTGTTGCTCCCTTTTCGATGAATGTGATCTCCCCTTTCTCGTCTTCTTTCATATTGCCATTGCATATAAGCCACCCTGTTTCTCCTATCATGTCTAGTAACTTCCTCCCCTCCCTGTCCGTCTCTATATGTTTGGAGATAATGTAATAAATGATAATAACTTCATATATTATTGTTGTGTATGGTGAACAAAATTAATTTATCTTTAAACAGAATTATACAAATTTTCTTTGACAATACTAAAAATTATTTCGATTAACATAATTATGTATATTAATAACTGATCGATTAAAAGGAATAGGTTTTTCGTGTTCAAAGTGACATTATTATCTGTCTTTCTATTCTTTCTTTTTTTCATTCCTTCATTTTTTAATTCCTCTCAATACGCTTCCATTAGATTTTTCTAAGTCGATTAAAAATAATAGATTTTTCTTATTTTTCTACTCCTTGGTGGAACTTTCAACGTAGGAAAATTCACGTATAAAATAATATGCTGTTAAAATATGCCGTATGACGATTTCTTGGAAATGTACCTAATTTTATTCTGGGCATTAGAGTTATACACTATAATGATTTTACGCCTATTTTTCCCGCACGCAAAATTAAGTTAGTATAATAAATATAATAATTGAACGGCGGGCGTTTATTAGGGGACAACCGTTAACATTTTCGAAATTGACTTTTTGTATTTTTAGCTCGTTTGATATAGTCTTGGGAAAAATTGATTTTCTTCACGTCTTTTCTGTGGTATATTCCTAGTAACAGAAAAAAACTAGGGTTTCTATTAGAACAGTTTTTTGCTTCCAAAGGAGCTGCAACAAAAAGGAACCTCTTTTGCTAGACAGGTTAATTATGTAATCTTTACCTTATGATACAGATTTGATGATATTGAATCGGTTAAATTTAATAAAGAAACTAAAATGATAGAGATTAGCTACTTTTTAAAGGAAGATTATGAACATGAGATGTAACAGTTTTTAAGCTTTTGTTGCAAATTTTTACTAAGCGCATATCTTTTTCATGTAGCCATCTGTCAGATATCAACGATCTAAAAAGGAACACTCAAAAAGAGTTATAATTTAGACCCACATGTAGCCCGTGCAGAAATTCCAAAATAAATCTGATTGGGGCTCGATCAGGCAGAATTTGGCTTAAATCGGGCTATATGGATAGGGCCAGACTCGAAAAAAATGCGATACCCGATCGTGGCCCACGTGCAGCACCTCAATAGATTATGCAGTGTGGCCCCGATGGGGCCCATATTAATTTATTTTTATTATTCTTAATTAAAAAGGATTTTTAATTAAATAATATTATAATCGTATATGTCACATCTTCAACTGAATTTTGAGAATATAAAAATCAGTTTATCAAACAGATGACGATATATAAACATTAGAGTATGTAAGATTAGAAACAAAATATTTTTTTTAACAACTTTTTTTGGAGCAAACAAAAAAAGCCGAAAGACGCAATATATCGACGTATGCGCATGATCAACTATTTAAGTATTTTTCAATATATTTATACTTTAAATTTCTTAATTTATATCGCTTTCAATTTCTACATTTAACTAACATGTAAAAATTATTTTGAAATAAGTGGATTCTATATTGGACTGGCTCTTTAAGTTATTTTTACAAAAGAAACTATATTACAACAAGTAGGTTGTATTCACATACCGATTATATAAAATCACATAAAAACACGTGAAAATACATATGTTTATTTCGTCATTGCTGATCTAATTCGTTTTCTCATTATATACAGTAAATATTACTTCTGATTTTCTTCTAATAAATAAAAAATCTCATTTTGAGGTTAAGTTTCATGTTTACATACTTGATAAATTTACCTACTACCCATTGAGCACAAAATTTGGCTACTTATCTACATCTTTACGTAAGCTTTATGACATCCTATGTCCATGTTGTTACGGTGTATTCACGATATCGTAAAAACGTCGTAGGCGCTGCCTTTACGATATCGTTGCCAAATTGTGTGCCCACTGGGTATAGTCTTGAACACTTAACTAGGGAATATTTTGAAGTACTAGAATATTATGTGCGCGCGCACGCGCGCGTTTACTTTTATACTCGTTTTTATCATTTACTCAATTTTCTAATAACAATTTATTTGTTAAAAATTTCTGAACACTTATATTCTTGTTCATATATTACGTAACGTTATGTTAAGGCCTTATACCTTCCCACATCCTAACTGCAGTTACGTAACAACTTTTTGTTTAGTTTAAAAAACTTAATAGACGTTTTGTAAATAAAAATAGATATTTAGGATGAAGTGCGGTATAGAAATACATTAAACAATATTTTGACGTAACACAACAATGCTTTTTTGATATTTTTTTAGTTTCACACATTTTCAAATCATTGACAAATAAAGAAGTATCAGCAGTTTTCCTCATGACAAAGAAGTATTGGTAAGTATTGGATCTAATACTTTTTCCGCGAATAAGTATTGGAAAGCTAATGCTTTTTCGCGAAAAAAAGCTTTTATAATTTCAGAAGAAATGATAAATATTCCACAAATTTTCGAAAATGCCTCCAAGGTTTAAAATATTTTAAATCTATGCAAAGCCTATTGAATTTCTAAGACTATTTTTAAATTAAAACAATTTTTCTCGAAATTTTGAAAAATCATTTAAAATATAAAAAATTAAGCTGAAAATATTCCAAAATTTCTTGCAAACTTAAAGAAAATTAAAAAAAATTTTGGCATATTTCAGATTCGTCAAGAAAAAATCTAGATAGAAAAAAATATTTTACGGGATTTTATAAAATAATAGGAAAAATTCAAGCCCTTTTGAAATAAGTAAATATAGAATGCCTCTTAAATTCTTAACAATATTTTTATCTGACTGGAATTTTTCTTGAAATTTTGAAAAATTATTTCAAATGTAAAAGCTGCCTCAAGACATCCCCAATTTTCCTAGAAACGTGAATAACATTTATTTCTTCACTTGAGACCTTGCAAATTTATTTTAATCAAGGGCATGTGATACTTTACCATATAGCTTCTCAGTTTTCCACGCATTTTGTTCACTATTTTTAATTTGGCAAAAAAAACGTTCGTGTCCAGACGTTTGCGTTTTTAACGTCTGACTTTCTTTTTGTTTAAAAACTCTCGCATAAATCTGCATTTTTAAAAATCTTCTGCAGTTTAAAAATCTTCTTTATTCTCCTTTAATCTTCGCTATATTTATAGGATTGTATGGTTTATTTTATTTTTTAGTTTTTAATATTACCAAATTAAAACATTTTGCTTTAAAATCTTCTACTCTTTTTCGAAATTTAAGGAAATATTTGATGTTTCAAAATCTTTTTGAATTTTTCCCAAAGCTCATTTTTCAAATTAAAAAATCGAAAGAAATTGTTTTGGGAACCTAAAGAGCTTATGTCATTATCCTGAATATTTTAAAAAGTCGTAGAATAACTTTTAAATTTCGATTGTTTCTTAATCGTTTCGAAACTTCTACATATCTCTTAAATTTACTGAAATTTGTTCTAAAATCATATATTATGGCACGATGTTGGTTTAAAAGCTTTTAAACCCTTTTTTTTTAATTTTATGAAATAATTTGAAATATTTTGTAATCTTTTGTAATGATCTCTTACAAGCTAAAAAATTAAGTTTACCTTAATTTAAATTAAATCCTGGAAAATGAAAATATATTGTCTTAAAATCTTCCATATTTTTTTTAAACAATTTTGAAATCTTTAAAATTTAAGGGAAAATATTCAAACATTTTTGCATATACTTTTGAAAATTAAATGAAAATATTAATCCCAGAACACCAGGATAATTCCGAAAAATTGTTTAATTGAAATAGATGTACTCTAAAAATGAATTGATTTATATTATGCAAATCATATTCAATGTATCATTATATAACCTACAAGTAAATAATTAATTTATTTGTTCCTTATATTACTTAAATTTGAGGTAATAAATTTTAATCTTTATTCAATTCAATGTTCTAAAAAAATATTCAGCTTATATCAATTAGTCATGTTACAAAGTAAGAAGCATTAAACTATAATTCTCATTAGAACCTTTCAATAACTTTTAGTTAACACTTTTGTTTAAATTTAAACTTTTATTTCTAAAATTTTTCTTTATTAATAAACTTGTGAACTAATTCTACAAAATGTGAGTTTTTGGTCAAATCAGTTGATAATTAATTAATCATTTCACAACATAAAAAGCATTTCACTATTATTTTCATGATAAGATTCAAATAATGTTTACATTATATGCTCATTTAAATTTGAAACTGCATTTCTCTACATTTAATTTATTAAAAAGCTTTCTAACTAAGTTAAAAAAATTTAATATGTGTATATATGATTTAGAACATTAAATTTAAATGCTCATTTGACAATATTGGAGGCACCATAAAACACTTATATAATTGTAATACAAGTATTTAAAAGAAAAAAAAGAAACTTTTATGAGGAAAGTAATAGCTAATATATAATTACATAATCTGAGAGGAATTAACATATTTATATTACTAAGCATTAAACAATTTAAATTCAATCTTTATGTACTTTGATATTTTATTTTTCTAACAAGGTTTCTGGTCGGGGACTGGCTGGGCTATGTTTGTTTTTTAAGAGCCTAGCCATGCGCTGGTCGGGGACTCGCTGAACAAAATTCATGTCAAAACGCCAGCCGGGGGCTGCCTGGGCTCTGATCCGACAAATCTCATGATCGTATGTTCAGACGTTAGCTGGCCGGGCGCTGACTGGCAATAATAAAATTATTGAACTTTGCTTATAACTTAATTACTTTCTCTGATTTCATTAAAAAATGGATGCGTATACCCGCATGGATTTTCTACGCGTGAAAATATATAGGGTGAATATATTTTTCACACCACAAATTTTAAGGTTTCAATCTTAAACGTTGTGAAATAGTATAAAACACCTACAAAACCAATCCTTACACGAAAGTCAAAAACTTTTATCATTAAAAAGTTTTCGACGTTCCCGATTGAAATTTTGAGTCCCGTCGTTGAAAATTTTAAATGTTCATAAAAAATTACATTTCCTGCCAGTGTAAAAATTTGTAAAATATTCTAAAACGGGAAAAACCAGAAAATATCAGGACTATTTATATTTAAAGTCAAAATACTCGCAATCATTTAATATTTATTTTTTAAATCATTTTTGTCTCTCAAAGACTACGTGAAAATAGTTAATGTTGCTTGTGTGTTGGGCGTGTGGAATTTTATATATTAATATGCTCCAATTCTACAGTAAAAAAGAATCAAATTGATCCCCCAACTCAGTGAAAGATGCTCAACATACAATTGAAACACGAATTATTTAAATCTGCTAAAGCAGCAATTAATCTTGTTCGGGCCACGTTTGAAACCCCCGGTCAGCTCCCGACCAGGTCCCGGCCATACTCCATGGCCGGACGCTGGCCAGCTCAGCGTGACGATGCTGGTCGGATTCCTACCAGAAACCCCGGCCAGATCCCGACTTAAATTTCCACCCAGGGAATTATGAGAAACAAATTTAAATATTATACATTATAATAATTCATTAAAAATAGCAGCTGTTATTGAAAGTGAAAATAAAAAGACATAAACCGGAAATAATTATCGGCTATCGATAAATGAATAAATCTAGTTTTTTATTTCGATTAATTTTATGCGTTAAAGAAAGATGTCGCCATTGAATAAACCACATCATTAACTTGGCGAGGTAAGATTTCGCCTCCATGCGCTACTAATGGAGGTTACGAGTTTATATATATATATATATATATATATATATATAGGATATGATGCCTACGCGCTGGTCTTGTGCTCGGTTTGGGCATTTTTTAAACTTCCTTTGTCACTTTTTCAATTATTAATTGAATTGTTTTTGACGTTTGACACTTTACATTGAAACTTAAAAGATTCGTAATCAACCTATTTTGGGCCCTGAAACGCTTTCGGTGCCATCTACTTTTAAGATTGGCTGTTAAGCCGTGGTCTAAAGGGGGCCACATTTAAAGTCCACAAAATAGTGTACCCGATCGGGCCTAAGTCGGAAATAAGTCGAATATTTGGCAATTTGCCGCAAGATGGCCGATCTCCTAGTTGTTTCTGTGTTAAATAACCTGTTTGAAAAATGTGCAAGTTTTATGATATTTTGTAAAACTTATCCAATATTTTCGTGAAAAAATTAAATCTCTAGTTCCAATATAGGTAGAGTAAAATGAGTGAACGTACGAAGTGTTGTAAGTTTTAACGCAGCGGAATCGAATACACGGCAGAATTTTTGACGATGTGTGTATAGACCGTTTTGAACTTGAGTTGGACCTACAAATATTATAAGTGCTCAGAGTTTTTACACTTTTACATAAAATAATATAAAATATGCGCAAGATTTTATATATTTGGTACTCTTCGTCCCGTTATATCCATATAATATAGTTAAAGTGGTCCCAAATATTTTTTGCGTTTACAATGATTAATCCCGAGTCTAAACTTGTGGATCTTCAAAGGAGAAAAAACATCACCGTCATAGTACTGTCCCAGTACACCCTACCGAAGTTCCAGTAACGAAGGCATTACACGATTTCATTACGTTAAAATATCATTATAATTAAAAAAGAATTATATTCAATTTTCTAATGATTTGGTCATGCCGCATTTCTGTGCTCTACAGATGCGAAGAAAAAAACATTCAAAATAAAATGTTAATAGATGGTAAGTACATTAGCCGTCCAATAAGACGAGAAACGCGGGACTTTCACCGTCCGGCAAGACGACGGCCTGAGGGGTCTCCACTGTTCTGCGTTGAGAGCGTGTGCAGTTAGTTTAAATTCTGTCAAATGAATTTTGGTGAAATATACATTAGGAAAAATAGTCTTCTGAGAATATTTTATCTTAATTTCAAAATTATAAATTTTATTTGGCAATATCGATATACCTCTTCTATGAAAATATAGTTTATAAAGTAGCATTTCGAAAACAATAGATTTTTAGAATTTGTCGCCATGCTAAAAAAAATTTTATTTCGACAAAACAAAAAAAAAAACTTTTAAATTCAAGCATGGTCCTGAAGATATATCCTTATAAATTTTGATAATTTTTTTGTGCATATTAGGTGAACTGACAGAGAGCCTGGTGTAGATTCCTGATACTTCTCCTCCCTTATTCATATTTAAGAAAAGAAAATTTAATACAGAAAATATATTGTAGTAAGAAAATGCGAATTGTTTTAAGAGAGAATGAGTAGGGCAAGAACTGTTTTTCGCAGTAAAGGAAAAATTAAAATATAAAGTGTGAAAAAATATATTTTATGTTGACGGAATAGTAGATTTAAAAAAAAATCTTTAAAACAATATCTAACGTGATTTGGTAATTCAACCTCAAGTGAAATATTGCCCCGTAATCAGGAAACTAATAAACTCCGTAACCTTTTATGTCATATTTTTTAATATTATTATTAATGGCACGGACAGCTCCTTCCCTCAAGCTAAATGTGTGACCATTCATTATTTACATCTGATTTGTATGTCCTAGTTAAAATATTTCCTAGGGAATGTCATTCAAGAAATGCGGCCGATAATTGGCTTAATTGGTTGACTGATCTCAAGGCCAAATTCTATCCGGATTCATTGTCTGTCATACTAAAGAAAACCTTGCATAATAAGTTGTTTTGCGATTATTGTTTATTTTTTTATACCAGACAATAGTGAAGTTAAAATAAACGGCAATGCCACGTAAGGTTTTCCGTAGTATACGGAATTATTATCTGTCTAAATTATTTTATTTCAAGATTTAGTATCAAAAAGACCATAAATAATTTGTATCTTCTTCGGATCATACAATTCCGAAATCAAAAGAGGATATGAATAATTTCCTTTGCTATTCGATAGATTCAAAAATTTCTATAATGCCCATTTGTTATTCTTTTGAGGATTATGATGCAGGTTAGGGATGAAGAGACCTTTCTGTATTTCCATTTCCTTGTTAAGGGTGGGAATGGTGATATCAAGAGCGTGAAACGTTTTGCATTCAGTCCTTTATCGTTGCTCTTTCCTTCATTTACCATTTTCCTTATATTTATGGTTGATTTTCCTGAAACGAGCATTTTAAGCAAAGAAATTTAAAAAAATTATTTATATATACTTTAAAACCTCTAATTCGTCTTATTCGTAAGATGCTCGTAACACAATGATCTTGAGGTCGTACTGAGTTTCCAGCTTATATATTTATCGCACTCTGCAGAAATAGTAGTGCCAGAGGGAAGAAAGCTAGTGCACAGGAATAATGCCAAATGATGCAAACCTTTTATTACAATATTCTCATGAATTTATTTTCATGTTCATTAGATCTAATAGATGTTAGAAAACAAAACACTTATTGTTGACTTAATAAAATCTAAAGCCCTACATAAAAACTTTTTGGTATGCCATACCTAAAGGTAATGGACAAAGTCAATATTGACAGGATTTTCAAAGAATCTGGTATAAAGGAGAAAGAAGAATGACTGACGAATCAAGTATATATGGGTTATGTAATTGGTAGCGTATGCAGAGATTGATCGAGAATGAAATGGTCGAAATGTGTGAATGAGGCCCTGATTCGAAAAGATATAAAAAGCCACAGAAACGCAAGATCTTGCATCAGAAAATGTATGTAGCTAAAGGGTGTGAAAGAATTATGCAAGGACAGAAAATTGTGGCAACAAATATTTTATAAAGAATGCATGATGAAGAGTGTCGGTGGAATGAGAGACGCCTGAAACGAAAGACCTTGCATACTAATTGACCCGAGTGGAGAGCGTTACATAATGACTTTTCAAAGCTCTTCTCCTGGGGTGTTTACTAGACAGTTTGATTAGCGACCTGCTTTCGATCTGATCCTACAGAAAAATTATATATAGTGCATGTATTAGATTTTTTCTTCACCTTCTTTTTTATGTTTTATGAATAAATTCTGAAGAAATTGTAGTGCCATGCAATCGTTTATTTATGCTACAAAACACATTGTGTGCACAACACAATTTAATTCAATGCATGATCTTAATGTATTTTTTTCTCTCAAATCAGGAAGAATATTTACCTTTCATCCACGATCGGGGCAGTACTATGCCGACAGTATAGATATTTGAGAAATAACAAAATATACGTTTAAAAATATGGTTTATGTTTTCTAAAATGTCGAAAACCCATAAATTCAACTGTCGCGAAAACAATTTTTTTCCTAGTTTTTTTCTAAGTTCCACGTTTATGAGAAATTGTAAATGTTCACAAAAAATCCCATTTGACGCAATGCTTAAGCCTTGTAATAAAGTCTGAAATACCTAAAAAGTGAACTTTTAGACGAAACTTTAAACAAATTTGTTATTAAAAATATCTGCCCGCTACGTGGGCGCATTCTCATTGCACGCTGCGCGCGTGGCGCGTAAATTTGAGCTCGCCTAGGGCGCGCAACTGTTGGCTCTCGCGCTTCGCGCTCGAAGTTGCATTTATCTCGCGCTTCGCGCTCGATTATGTATTTACCTCGCGCTACGGGCTCGGTCTTTATATTTTCGCACATTATTATGCAAACATTTTAAAATTAAGACTCAAAACATCCACCACTGTAATTTTGTAATTGTGAATTCTCTTTTGTTAAAAGAGAGTTTGAGCGCACCTACGGCACGCGACTGATAGCAATTGCACTCCGCACTTGGTGTTTGCACTTCTTCCGGATTCAGGCACAGAACTTTTAAAATCAAAGGTGAACGGACCGACAACTGTAATTTTGTGATTTTGAACTCTCTTTTGTTAAAGCTCTTTTGGCTTTAACGAACACTTTTCCATAACGTATCTCATGCTTCGCACTCGATTTTGTCCAATATGTAAACTTTTCTACATTATAAACAACACTTTTATATCAATTATAATGCATTTTCATGTAACTCTGCCTGGGATTACTTATTAGAAAATTGCAAAATAAAAAGCAAATTGTATTTATCATGATTATTTTTGTATTTCTTTCTTCTTTGGCTTTAAATTGTATTCTAAGCTGCTCTGAAACATGTATCATTTCAATAAATGTATATCATTACAATTCATGATATGCATAAAAATTGAATCATACTAATTCTTATTTCCTTGTTTTTATAATTTTTTATTTTTAATGTTGTTTTTACTATTGAATAAAAACTACTGTGCATCTGCATAGGGTCTAATACAGGAACTTATATAGGGTCCTATATAGGAGCCTATATTCTCTTTCATCTTCTTTGTGCTTTTTCCACAAAGTTCATTTTTGCATTTTTTATCTTATGTTTTACGATTAAAAGAAGATATACTCGTCCAATCGAAAAATAATTAATAATAAATTTATAGATCTTTTTAGGCGAACAACTTTTGTCTGGTAATTTAAGTTCATACCTTGTGTCGTTTTTTGAAACAAATTTAATATTTTTATTTTGAATTATATTTTTTACGGCTAAAGCAAAAACTGCATGTCCTGTCAAAGATTATAGCTCTTTTTTGGATGAAGAATTTTCGTCTCATTTTTTTCATAGCTTTTATCGAAAAGTGATTCATTATAAATTTGTAGTTCTTTCTAGGTCGCGCAATTTGAGCTTTTTTCTTTTTTTTTCGTATCTTGCATAGTTTGACCAAAAAATGGAATTTTTCATTTTTCATTATTTTTGGTACGATCAAATTTAGAATGTTCAACTTTTCAACCAAATTAAAAAAATTGTTATCGTAGTCCTGTAGGGCTTTCAAAAAGCAAAGTTTTTCTTTTCTTGGCTTTTTTTCATATCTTGCGTTGTTTGGCCTAAATTGATCATTTTAGTTTTTCTTTGGATTTTGAAAGTGCTATAACTCTAGTAATTTTTGATTTTTCGAAAAAATTCATTAGGATAAATTGTTAAATTTTTTTAATACTATGAATTACCATACAGTGAATTTTTGAAAAAATATTCTCAAAAATATTCAAAATGTGCCCAACTTTTGAATTTTCATCCAAAACGGCTGGCTAACGAATTTGACCTTTAATTCAGGACACTAAACGAGTGTACCAAAGGGCAATCTAACAGATTACTTTTTTCAAAAGTCATCATGTTCACAGACAGACATACATACATACAGACAGACAGGCATACAGACAGGCAGACAAAAACTGGTAGGGTCAAATTTTACACAAATCTAATACCTTCTCTGATGAGAATGTAAAAATTGTCACAGTTCACGAAAAAATTTCACTTTCTTCGTTAAAAATGTTAAATTCTTATGAAAAATGATATTTCATTGCATTATAAAAAGTTGCAAATACGTCTAAAATGCGAAAAAACTAAATAACACACAAAGAATAATTTCAGTCGATTTTAATTATTTATTTTAAAATGATTTTATTTATCTTCCCGTTAACAGATAATTTATTTTTCTACATAGAGTTATATAATAATAAATAATCAATTATGAAATAATAGTTTAAAATTTAGCTTTTAAATTTTTTAGCCGTGGCTTATGAGGATAATTTTTTCATTGACTTACAATTCTGTAGATTAAGAGCACTGAAAAAAGTATCAATATAAAATTTAAAATGGCTGCTGTCGCAGTTATCGGCAAATACACTATTAAACAAAAATTGAAACTGATTTCAGTTTGAATTTGTCTTTCAATTGTTAATTTGGCGGATGTTTACTTTTTTCAGTGTTGTACGCATGAACTTTTGGTAAGTTCGCGCAAAATGAATCACCCGCATTTTCCCATATCCAGCAACTCCAAAATTATTTTACATTTACATTCAATTTCACAAAGTTTAATAATGCCTAAGATGCCTATTTAAAGTTTATTTTGAATATTTCTATGGGGTACTGTATCAAAAAAGTTTCTTAATATATTTTATAATTACTATTTTTTCAAAATTACTGGGCCCACTTTAATTTTACACATTCGTACAGTTGTAAAATTTTAACATCTGAATTTGTTTCAGTTTAACATAAAAATATATTTGCGCCTAAGATCTCAAAAAGATAGTAGGTGTAGGACATAAATATCTGCAAGCGTTAGGCGGTACAATCTCACCCTTTGAACATCTAAATTCAAATATATTTCAAGAACTTTTAAAATCTTAAATAGTGAATATAATTTAATCTATAAATGTTAAACATTTATTGTTTTCATGTTTTTTCTTCTTTTTTTAATCTCCTGTTTTCTGAAGAATTAACATACGAGGGTAGTTCAATAAGTCCTTAGAATGAAGTATAAAAACAATTTTTTTTTCGGTAAATTTTTTATTATTTTTCAACATAATCTCCTTGGAGCTCTATACACTTGGTCAATCGCTTTTCAAGTTTTTTTAATCCTTCAGAAAAGT
>NC_046657.1:118821601-118834635 GCF_010883055.1 Belonocnema kinseyi | reverse complement strand
CTATAGATATCCTTGTGGCCTCAGCTAACTCACGCACTTTTAATCTTCTATCCTTCAACACCATATCGCGGATTTTATTGATGATTTCGGGAGTACTTGCTTGTACGGGCCTTCCTGAACGTGGTTCGTCACTTATTGATGTACGACCACGCTTAAATTCATTTAGCCAGTTATAAACAGTTGCTAAGGCAGGGGCAGATGTGCCATAAACTGAGTCCAATTAATTTTTTGTCTCATATGGAGTTAAACTCTTTAAATGAAAATATTTGATTACCGCTCTGAACTCGTTTTTTCCATTTTTCTTAACGAACAATTTTTTTTTCCATTGGTTATAAAAACACGTAAACTCAGAAGATGTGGACTGTGACTGCACCATATATCTAGTCGGGAGTGGTGCTGACTGAAAACAGATGATTTGAAGCGATTCGCGCGCCATATGTTGGTCATTCTAAGGACTTATTGAACTACCCTCGTACAATGACACTTGAACTTACTTTTTAAAGGTTGGCTAGTCAGTTACTAAGTTTTATTAAAATCGATTGATAATTGCGCCGACAGTCTCAAACAGGTCCAAAATACATGATTATCACAGATAATGATTCCTGGTTGGGTTTTCCGTACACTTGGGCGACGATTTATTTCGGGGAATTTTGATACAAGCTATGACGAAAAATACCATAACATAATGTTCACTATTTCCTTTAAACGATTCTTTCCCAGGAGGATTTTTTATAGGAAATATATACGTTTTAACTATCAGGGGATTTTCGTTCCCTTACTGTGGCGAAATTTTCCTTTACCGCTTTTTCTGTTTTATGGAATTGAACAAACCGCTCACCTCTTCGATTTTGATTACACAATTGTACTGCACGATTGCTTCGGTTTATTTCGAGTCGCACTGCAATCTGCTGCATTCTAAACCTTTCAAAACTTTCTCTTCTCCACATAGTTGTTAATTTCTCGGCATTCTCGATACTATTGCTTTACTTTCAATAAGAAATACATCTTCTCTGCTAAATAAAAGGTTCTTTATTATTTTATAGGTGACATGTACAGAATGTTTATCACAATTAAATTTAAAACAGAAGGCAATGATTTTATGGCTTTTTATGCATAGCATAATATGTCCATATTCAGGTATCTAGATCCTGCTACATTGAAAATGCTTCTTTCATAATTGATGTAAAATTAGAAAGTTTACGGTAAGGATATATTTAAGAAAAACAGTGTTTGACAGTAACGCGTTACCTGGAGCGTTACATTTTTTTATTAACCGTGACGGTAACGCGTTACTTATTTTGAGACGTAATGGTAACTTGAACCTGTTTTAATTTTCGGTTAACTGTAATATAAAGTAACATAACTTAGTGTAGGTTACTTTATGTAATTTTCTCATGGTATTTATATTCTTTATACTACATTCTATATCATGAAAACGAATCAAAAGACATATTCTCATTACTGTAGTATATCTCCATATATTGAACTAACAACCAAACATATTCCCCCCATGAAAATTGGCGTCGAGTGAAAAGAAATTTCGAGAAAAATCATTTACTAAAAAATTCTGATAATGTGGAAGCCCTCTGCTGGCCTAAAAGAAAAAACGCAAAAGATTTTAAAATCTAGGAATATCTGCAGTTTCTCTTATTTGGATTAAAAATTCCTACTTCGGACTTTTCTTTTCATTATTCTCAAATCTATCACTTCCTGCGTTTTTTATGATGATTGTTATCTGTAAAAAAAAATCATAAGTATAAAACATTTGTATTCAATAATAAATCAATAATTTAAGGTTCATATTGAAATATTCTACAACCCACTTTCGAATGGAATACCTATTTATTATGTTAAAAATCGTGTAATGAATAAACATAATATCATTCAGACAAGCTATAAAGGCGAGATTTACAGGACAAATGCAGTAGTTTAAAATGAGCAGTACGCCTCTATTTTCGCAGAATTAATACAACCAACAGGAGCACATCAGTTAGAAACCCATCAATCAATCAACAAAATAACGATGAAAACTGACCACGCTTTTAATCTCCTACGCCTACCATTACTGGAATCAGAATAAAGTATCAGTATCATTTTAACGTATTGATAATCCTGAATTTCCATGCACCAGATACCGGATTTTCATGAGAAACTAAAATCTTTATCACGAACATGACAAAAATATCGCTAATGAAGGAAATTGCTGGAGGACTTATATTACCAAAAAAATCACAAAACTATTCTATATTTAGAAGAAGTCTTAGAAAACAAACTGAAAGTTAGATTACCCCAATCTACACTGTGGAAAAATTTCGTGGCGCTGTACTGTTTCTGTCTAGTCCGCCTTGAGTCGACACTGGAGCAATTATTACACTGGAACAATTATTTTTTAATACATAAACGTCTAGTATATATACTTTGTAATTAATTAAAAACATAAAAAAGTACAGTAAAAAGTGAAAAAATGACTTTCCACAGTTCTTGTACATAAACTGGGTGTCGAACTTTTGATGTGTAATTTCATATTATGTTTCTGTAACTTTGTCTCGCCATCTTAACACTCTCAGCCTTCTAAAAGTTAAAACAAATCATTTTTATGAAATATGATTTTCAATTCACTACATCGTAATAGTCATTTCAATAAAACATCAACCATATTTAAACATTAACACTGCTTGGTGTAAATAAATCATTGAAAATAATGAACTTTGTATGCTCATACTTGCAATTACGTTACGATGCAATAAAAGTTTATTATTTAAAATAATTATTACGCTATAAATCATTTATATTAAAATTTAATTATTAGATGTTCGGGGTTTTGATCAGGGTAGTTAATATATTGCTGATTTTGGTTTTTCGATCTACTGATATATAAGTTTATTTTAAACTAACTGTCGCTCCACGACGTGTAACCGCTTCAGGTTACATTCCTTGCTTATCTGCAGAAAATAGAACGGAGTTTTTTATATAAATAAGTTATTTTTATAGATAATTTTAGATATTAACAAATTCGAAACATAACCTATGGTGTCATGGGTGAAAAAAGAATTAGCAGTAAAAGGGAGAAAAGATGGGGACATGGAGGAAAAGAATGGACCAATTATAAGAAAAATTATAATTGGGAAAGTAGAAATTGCGGTGGTGCGTGTATACAGAAGAAGAGGGGAAGAGGAAGGCTGGAGAGTATTAAGGAGGTAGATGGAGGAAAAGAAGGCAGAATTGGTTTTAATAGAAGAGGACTTAAATG
Organism: Belonocnema kinseyi; assembly: GCF_010883055.1. Classification (NCBI taxonomy): domain Eukaryota; kingdom Metazoa; phylum Arthropoda; class Insecta; order Hymenoptera; family Cynipidae; genus Belonocnema; species Belonocnema kinseyi. The sequence continues at coordinate 118,831,385 of NC_046657.1, read as the reverse complement.
CATGGTAAATGCATGGTAAAGGAAGGTAAAGGATGAGCTAGGTACTAACAAAGAAAGAGTAGGGGGAAAGAGAGGCTGGTGGGACGAGGAATGCTGGGAGAGTAAAGAGAGAATAAAAGAGTGTGTGAGCAAATAGGGAAGAGAGGAAATGGAGAAGGTGGAGTATAAAAGGAGGAAAAAAGAACATGAGAAGATGCTGGAAATAAAAGACAAAGGGGGCAGGAAGAATATAAAGCAGAAGTAGAAAAAGCGATCAACGAAGGTAGGGTATGGGATGTGATAAATAGGGATAGAGGTGAAAGGAAGGGCGTTAAAGAAGAAATAGAAATGGAGGAATCGACGCACTATTTCAAGGCTCTATTAGGGGGAGAGGAAAATAAGATCAAAGTTGAAAAGTGTAGGATATTCCAAGGAGAAATGGAGGAAGGGAACGAGATAAAAAGAGAAGAAGTGGATGAGGCAATAGATAGGTTAAAAAGAAACAATGCGATGCGAGAAGATGGGATGGAGAACGAAGCGATGAAGTTTGGAGGAGAAGGGATTAGGGATGGGATGTGCAAGATCTTCAACAAGGTATGGAAAGGGGAAGGCTGGCCGCAAGAGTGGACGACGGGACTGGTGTTACCGCTTGTCAAGAAAGGGGAAGGAAAGAAGGTAGAGGAATACAGAGGGATCACTCTCATGTCAGTCGGCTATAAAATTTATGCAGAAATCTTAAGAAAAAGGTTAGAAGGTCAGGTAGAACAAAAAGAAAGTATCCCACATAATCAGACGGGATTTAGAAAAGGGATGGGAACTACAGACAACACCTACGTACTTAAATATTTATTTAACAGAATTTTGGGGAGAAAGAAAGGAAAACTAGTCGCTTTGTTCGTAAATTTCAAAGCAGAGTTTGACTCAGTAAACAGAAAAGTGCTATGGTAGGCAATGAAAGAGAGGAGTTTAGAGGAAAGGTTGGTGGAGAGGATAAAGGAAATTTTTACTGAAATCAGGATCAAGGTGTAAATAGGAAAGAAAAAAGGGCAGATTTTCTGGACAGGCTAAGGTCTAAGGCAAGGGTGCCCGTTGAGTCCGTTACTATTTAGTATCCTATTGGTAGACTTAGAGGAGAAGCTAAAGGAGAAAGGGAAAGGAGGAACGGTTTTGGGTAACAGCAAACTATACTCTCTAGCAAATGATTCTATTAGCAAATGATGATAAGGGGATGAACCTAATGATGAGAATCTTCGAAGAATTTTTTTGGACAAAAGAGCTGACGGTGAACGTAGATAAGACAAAGGTGATGTGTTTCAGAAATAGAGAGAGCAAAATAAATCACGTTTGGAAGATGAACGGACAAAAAGTGGAAATTGTGAAGGAGTTTTGTTACCTGGGTTTTTGGTTTGAGGCAGAAGGAGGAAACGAGCTACAGGTGAGAAAGAGAATTGAATGTGCGAGTAAAGTAATGGGCCAAGTATGGGGTATAGGAAAGAGAAGGTTCAAGAATGATTGGAGAATGAGGGTCTGGTTGTTTGATGCGTTAGTGTGGGCGGTGTTGTGTCATGGTGTGGAGATCTGGGGATGGAAGGAACATAGGAAAGTAGAGAGCATGCATGAGCGATTTCTGAGGTGGGTAATGGGGGTTAGCTGAAGTTGCCCAGGATATATGTTAAAAGAAGAGTTAGGAAGAAATAATATGGTTACTAGACAAATTAAGAGAGTCTGGATTTGTAAAGAGAAGCTAAAAAGGGGAGAGGGAAGTAGAATTGGACAAACATGTTTCGGCGAAATTCAGAACCATGAAGCAAGAGGTAATGTGAGAAATTCAAAATCGTAGGAAGAAAGGAGAAAAATGAGAAGGGTGTGTAATATTCGAAAAGGGGTTATGGAGTGGCAGGACATAGAGTTAAAGCTATTGTTTAAACAATGAGAAGAGAGATGGTCAAAGATTATAAATTCGAGGTACAGTAGATGGCACATGATGGTAAAAGGGTTGACGGAACCAGAATTTTTGCAAAAAATAAAAAAGGAAGAAAAATGGAGTAGGGTTGTACGGTTCAGAATGGGAGAAGGAGTGAGGGCATGCAGATATTGGATGGATGAAGAGGAGAATTTATGCAGAGTATGTGGATACGAAATGGATTCATGGGCACATGTATTAGAGAGATGTACAGGAGAGGAAGAGGGACAGCTGAGTGTGGATGAGTGTGTAAGATGGATCTTGGGTGGTAGCGGACAGACAGACGTAATGCGAAAGAATAGAATATAAGTAGTAGTTAAGTTAGACTAAGGATGGAATTGTAATTATATGTACAGGGAGCGGAGGCCCTCAAACCCGTAAAAGGGAGAGATTAAATACATACATACATAAAAGCCAGAATTACTTTTAAATTGCCTGTGTACTGAAAAAATTCCAGTTATTGGTACTGAAAATTCAGTATGCATAACAATGGTTGTTTAAATTTTTCTAATATTCTGTCATTAACCCCTTCGTTGCTCTGTGTGACATTGACGCAAAATGCATCAATCTTATTTTTTCCTATTTAACTTACTCCGATTTTGCATTTAAGTCTTACTAGGGGGGTTTGGGGGTCTCTGAATCCGAATCTGAAGTCAAAGTTCGAAGATTTAAAATGGCGGATCCAATATGGTGGACGAAAATACAAAAAAAAACGGCTCGATTTGAATCAATCTCGACAATAACGAGTTTTTGGGGTCACTGAATCAGAATTTGAAGTCAAAAGTCGAAAATTTTCAATGGCGCCTATTTTTCTCCGGCATTTAAAATTTTTTCTTCACTTTCGAGTTCAGCGACCCCAAAAACCAGTAAGTACCGAGATTGGTTCAAATCGAGCCGTTTTTTTTTTGTATTTTCGTCCACCATATTGGATCCGCCATTTCGGATTTACGAATTTCTACTTCATATTCTGCTTCAGTAACCTCAAAAACCACCAGGATACAAATTTTAAGAATAACAAATTTTCCTGCCGTTTTGGGCACTTTTTGTCGAATTCTCTCTGTCGACGAAGGGGTTATAATGTAAATGAATCGGTCTCCAGATTTTATTTTTTATTTTTCTCATTTTGGAATTGAATATAGTTTAATATCTTATTTAAAGGCACGACGTGTGTCCTTGTAATACCTTCTAGATTTTTCTATTATAGAATAAATCTCAATTGAGTTTTATTGTTTTAAAATAAGTAAGACCTCAAACTTTAATCCTCGATTAAATATCATACTTTTAATGAAAACAAAGTGGTTTTATGTCTACAAGTCTAGAAGGTCTTATAAAAAAATCTATAAAATAGAAGGACAAAAGACAGATTAAAACATACAAAATCTTGAACTTTATTAAAGTATGAATTATATTTTGAATCGAAAATTCAGATTAATGATGAATTTTAATTTAATTAAAATTTAATTTTCAAATTTTGAGGGCAGTTAACTACTTGCAATTCTTATGTTCATCAGAATTCACAACTTCAAAGAAATCCAAATAGTTTATAAACTATAGAGGTGCATCTCAGCAACTAAGGCTATTACAAAAAATGGAGAAGGAAAGAATTCCAAAGAATTAAAATAATTCAATCATTTTTTGCGAACCGGGAAATGACCAGATTTTTTTTCTTTGATTAAAACGGCCACCTGAATTTCTTAGTATTTTAAAAAATATTATATTCAATGGTTTTTTCCTGTAAAAATAGTTATACTTTTTCGTACTTGTAAAAAAATTCCCACCATGGATTGAAAAAAATTTTGATTTTATTTATTTCTTCAAGTGAATTTTTTTAAGTTTGCAATAACAAGGAAAAACTATCCAATAAGGGGTATTAAGTGTTTCAAAATGGTGATTCATTATTTTCATAAATAGTTTCGAAATTATTTTCACACTGTACACATCAGCTGGTTTTTAGATAAGAATTAAAGTCAAGAAGAGAATCACAGGGTCTTTTATCATCTCAAACTTCTAACTTGCGCTATGCCTTACAGCTAATAAGACCCATCATATCAGTTATTATTTAAAACTCACTTTCAATTGATTTGAATGCAATATGAAACACCTTGAATTCCTAACATTGAAAGTCGAAATATATAATGAATTTGCAACAAAGAAGATAAAAATTTTTACCAAAAAGACGAATTTTTAACAAATTCCATGAATTTTCTACCAAATAGTTGAATTTTCAACTTATAAAGGATCAATTTCTAATAAAAAATAGGCAAGTTGCAATTTTCAGAGGAAAAAGTAATTTTAAACATAAAAAAAATCAAATTGTCAACAAAAAAAGTTAAATTTTAAGCCAAAGAGGTAAACCTTGCAGAAATATGATTTAAAATAAACTAGATTGAACAAACACGAATTTTCAACAAAAACATTAAAATAGTTTAATTAAAACCAAAAATATTGATTTTTAACGGAAAATTTCATTTACAGGGTTGACCATATTCGACGAAAAGATTTGGCAACACTGTAACTTTTGACAGAGATGACAGATAGAGTAATGACGTAGCGCGTTTGAAGCATCAGTCTAAGGAGATTTTTGCCATGGAGCAGTACCCTCCACACGAACGCTCTCAGATTGTTGAAATTTACATTCAGCAAAACAAGTTTGAATGGGAATTTGCATGAGAACAAATGCAAATCATGACGCAATATGCGACTTAAAGTGGTTCATTTTATGCCCAACTGCTCAGATCGACGTGTTTGAGATGTTGTTGGAGACCTCTCAACACTGGCCCGTACGTGTGCAATATTTTCATCCGATCGCGTTGGTCGCTTTTTATTTGGACGCTTGGGATTAGTAAGTTCCTCACCTAATGAAAATCTTTCATACAAACGATACAATGTAGTCGCAGAAGTCGCAGTTTTCACTTTATTTTTTTTCTCCATGCACGTTGAGTTTTCACAATTGACTTGTTTTGTTGAATGTAAATTTCAACAATCTGAGAGCGATCGCGCGCGTGTAGTGTACTGCTCCATGGCAAAAATCTTCTTAGACAGATGCTTCAAAGGCGCTACGTCATTACTCGATCTGTCATCTCTGTCAAAATTTACATTGTTGCCAAATCTTTTCGTCGAATATGGCCGACCCTGTACAAACGAATCCTACTTTAATTTTCTACCATATTGTTAAATCCTTATTCAAAATAGACTAATTTAGACCTTAACAATTGCATTTTTAATAAATAGACGATATAAAAAATCAAGAAAATTAATTTTCGACCAAAGAGATGAATTTTCTATCAAATAATTAAATTTTAAACCTATAAAGGATAAATTTCTAACAAAAATGTAATTTTCAATTAAAGAAGATAAACTGCGAACAAAATAGTTCAATTTCTAACCAAAGATATGAATTTTCTAGCATTATATTAATGATCTACCAAAATAAGACGAGCTTTTAACAAAATATATTAATTTTTAACAAAATTTTAGAATTTTAAAGCCGGGAGAATGATTTACCTATAAAAAGGTTGAATTTTCAACTAAACATATGATTTTTTGAGGAAAAAGTTAATTTTCTGCCAAAAAGTTAAATTTTCCTTAAACCAGTTTATTGGTTATAAAAATTGTTTTATTTAAAATAAAAAACCTAATTTCCAACCGAATAGTTCAATTTTTTACCAAATTGCTGAATAATCAACCAAACTAGATTAATTTAGACCCAAACAGTTGCATTTTTAATCAAAAATGATGAATTTTCAACGCAGAAAATTTATGTCCTTTTATCCGCAGAAGATTAAGTTTCTAAAAATAGAGTAGTTAAATTTTCCACCAAAGAGGTTCAACTTTTAAACAAGAATCTGAATTCCTAACGAATAAAGATTACTTTTTAACAAAATAGTTGCATTTTTCCCAGAATAATAAAATTTTCAACTGAATACTAGAATTTTATCCAAGCGAGTTGAATTCCGAACCACAAATATAATAGTAGACTTTCTATCAAAAAGCAGTTAAGTGAAAAAACGAGAAAAAAGGGTTTCTTTAAAAAAGAGAAAAAAAGAACAATTCTTTTAAAGTTAATAATGAGGAAGCATAATAATTGTTATCTAAGTTCGTAAATTTTATTCCAGCGACCCCAACCCCTGTTTGAACCATAGTTTTGACATGCCCCCTCCCCATGAAAATCTTAATGCAGTTTACTGATGACTACGTAAAGTTTCGATTTTAGTATTTAATGAAATTATCCTTATGATGTATGGCCTAAAATTTTTTCAGCATAAAAGTACACAACGAAAAATCAACAAGACTCAGAAAATGAAATTACAACAATTAAAAGAATTGCAGAGAACAAGTATATTGAGACTATATTTTCAAAACTTTATTTGCAATTTTATTTATATTGGATAAAATATCAATATTCCAGAGAAAAGTATCAGAGTTTTAATTCAAAGAATTCAGATAATTTAAAAACTGAAATGAATAAAAAAATGAAGGGCCTCTAATTTTTCTTATTCTCATCATTTATGATTGAGAAAGTATGAGAAAAGAATGGTCCGAAAAGTCTGAAAAGATAGGACGAGTTCGTTAAACAGCTATTTTAGATGAAAATTCAAAAAGTTAGAGCATTTGAAACAATTTTGGGATCATTTTTTTATACTTAACATTTTTATTTACGGCTATTAATAGTAATCAGAAAGCCAAAAAATTTATCCTGATGACTTTTTTTATACAAAAAAAATTCTCAGAGTTATAGTATTTTCAAAATTTTTTTTAACCAATCGAAAATCAAAATTTTAAGCCAAACAACGTATGATATGAAAAAAAGTCAAGCAAAGAAAAACATTGTTTTTTAAAAGCCCTTCAAGATTATCATAAAAACTTTTTGGATTTTCTTGTAAAAACGAAAATTCTAATTTTTATTGCACAAAAAATAATGAGAAATGAAAAATCCCATCTTGTGGTCAAACTATGCACAATACGAAAGAAGATGTATCCAATAAATTGTATTATCAAAAAAAATTTACAAATTCTTTAATAATCACTTCTGGATAGGACGCGTACTTTTTGTTTTATTCGCGAAAAATCACATTTAAAATCTAAGAAAAAAATTTGTGAAAAAATGATAAAAGTTAACAAAAAATAATGATTTAACAAAAATTTGTTACTCGAAAAAGAGCTACAAATTTGTTATGAATTACTTTTTGACAAGACACGTAGTTTTGGTTTTAATCATAAAAATAACATTAAAAATCAAAATAAAAAATTTGTGGAAAAACAACAAAAGGTACAAAAACAAATTGATAGAAAAAAGTTTTGTGCCCAAAAAAATGACACAAATTTGTATTCATTTATTACATACTTATTATTTATGATGGAGAAAGTATTGGAATTGCCCGAAATTTGACAAAACAACATTCAAATTATGAACTAAATGACGCAAAATACGACAAAAAGTCTCACAGAGAAATTAGAGGTTTTGAAAAATCCTACAAAATTTCTTTTAACCACTGTTCAATAGGACTCGTAATTTTGTTTTATCGTAAGTGATATATGCAGAAAATCTAAAATTCCAATATTACGCGAAAAGACGCGAGATACGTAAAAAATCGCAAAGAAGACTTGTAGGATATTTTGCTTTATCTATAAAAAATAATATGAAAACCAAAATCCTATTATTAGCATAACAACGCGAGATAGAGTAAAATATTCAAAAAAAGGATTGTATTTTTAAAATTTATTTTAAGTTAATTCAGAAAATATAAATTTATAATTGTCTGTCACACAACGAGTGCGCAGCGCGAGTGTCACGATAATATTGTGTACCTCAAAGCCTACAGAGCTTTGAGAAACTTGATATTTAACTATAATTATTTAAATAAAAAACTCAGAGTATGAACACGCGTATAAATACTGCGATCTAAAGAGATATTTTTGATAAAGTTTCATTCAAATGTTCTCATTGCAAGGAATAATGATCTGAGAGCGAATAGCGGGAATGTACGGACACGCGCCCTAGACGCGATCAAACTTGCGAGCCACGGGCACAGCGTACGATGAGAATGTGCTCGCGACAATAAATAATTCATTTACGGATTATTTTATTACAAACCAGCAATTAAAAGATAAATTTTTTTGAAACTTTCCAATAATTTCTGACCTTTCAGCTTAAATTGAGAAATGCAAGGCAAAATATTTATATATTCTGATCAACCACTTGAGTAAAATTCAAAAATACATTTTTTCAATTTTGAAATTATGGGGTTCTCAATTTAAAAACTCGGGACATAATTTACATAAATAGTATGATACATAAATTTGTATAAAATATTATATACAAAAATCAAATAAAAAATAATTTTATTATATAATTCTATCGTTTAATTATAATTAATTAAACAAATATCCAAATTTACGAATTATTGTTTTCTTAAATTAATAATCGTGAGGGAGGCGGTACTCCCATAAAATTTAACACCAAATCTCTAATTATACCTGCGAGAACGCTATATACTGAAAAAAAACATTCTTAGCACCAAGTAAATTTATTTACTTGAATCCTATTTCTTAGCATCAAGAAAATATCATTTAACAGATGTAATTTTTATTTAAGCCAGGCATATTTCTTTGGCATTTATGGTGAGGTTTAAATACAGTTTTGGGCCTTAAAATGTCCATGTAACCTTAGCGTCGTGGTCAAAGCTGTAGACTTTACACTCGATGGACCCAAGTTCAATTCCTGCTGGGGGTGGATTTTTCATCGAATTTTTCTATTTCAGGTTCATCGACATTTTAAATTATGTGATTTGTGTTTAATTTAAATATTTATATAAATAACAATGGTAATTATAACTTAGGCTAATAGAAATCCAGTTGCTTATTTAGGAAAATATATACTTCAATTGAAGTACTAACTACATTATTGCACTCATGCATGGTGTAGGCCAAAGAAACATTTTTTTGAATCAGAGATATATTTTTGTGCTTCAAATATTCAGAAATTTGCTGTGGAGAAATAGTTTTTGAGCCTATAAAACATTTGCTTGGCCTTAACATATATTTCTTTCCTTTAATTCATATTTCCTTATCTCAAAGAAATATTCATTTCAATTCATGGCACATTCTTACGTAATTTTTCGTAACAATGAGTCAATATTTCTTTGATTCAAAGAAATATTTCGATTCGACCAACAGATCGTGTTTATTTGTCTCAAATAAATGTTTTTTTGAAAATAAACACGACTTTAACTTACTTCAGCCAAGTAAAATTCACTTGGTACCAGTAATCCTTTTTTCAGTGTAAGATCATATTTATTTAAAAATTAATTATTTTAAATTTCAACTCAATATGTTTATCAATTGAAACTTTTAATGTCTTCGAATGTATAGTCTCATGATGTCAAATTTCTACCGCCTTTTTTTCAAAACAACAAAATAATATTATTCATAGACAGTAAATTTTAAGTGTAAAATGACTAATTTTTTTAATAAAAGATGTAGAGTTAAAAATATTTATTACGATACAATTACATTTTAATTCAATTTAAAAAGACATCTTATGCATCTACATATCTTCTTGATGCAAAATTTATTGAAATAATTGATTAATTAATTGAAAATAATAATTCAAAATTCTCAATATAATATTTGTATTTTATATTTGTAAGTATTTGTCAACTTAGTATCGGCTATTTTATGAACTTGTTCGACGGGTGAAGATTGCAGGAGCAAAGTAGTTGCTCGGCGCGATCTTCGGGTTGAGAGGCATGGGGGGATCAGGCAATTTTCGCCGGAAGGGCCGTCCACAATTAGTTCCTCGAACTATGCACGCGTCGCATCTAGGCTTATATTATCTTTGAT
>NC_046657.1:118812635-118821591 GCF_010883055.1 Belonocnema kinseyi | reverse complement strand
TCGTTCCTCCCTCCTACACCCTTTACTCAGACTAAGCTTCCCTCTAAGGTGCGTTCCAGGGGACCACCCGGGTGCACTCCGAGCCGTTCCACGATGTTAGGTGAGTTTTGGACTTCACTCGGGTGAACCGTTCAATGGTCAATCGGGTGAAGAGTGGGGGTCACTTAACGGGTGACTATTTCACCCACTGAAACTAGGTAGGTGGAATGGGTGGAAGTGAGGGAACAGTGGAATTGGCGAGTCGAAATGGCGGGAATCGGAAGTTTAGTAGTAGACTAAAGTTTAGTATCTTCATTATCTAAAGTTTAGTATCTTCATTATCTAAAGTTTAGTATCTTCATTACCTAAAGATTAGTATCTTCATTATCTAAAGTTTAGTATCTTCATCACTTTCCACTATTATTGAACACATCACTGTTTGTAATAACAATGACCTCATTACTGAGGCAGCAATTAAAATATTCTTATCCTGTTCTTGCATTTTTTAAAGTTTTGTGTTACGTATCCTCAACTATCTTTTACAAAACATACACCCGACGCACACTCGACACCGTTAATTCTACCATTCTCCTTCCACTTCACCCTAGTATACTCCGCCGACTTCTTTACTTCACCCACCAATTCACCCAGGTGGTCGCCTGGAACGCACGCGTAGCGGCTAGTTTGCCTACCTAATATTCAGCGTCGTCAGCTTCAGTTTCTTCCAGCCGCTTGCGTTTCCGCGTACAGCGCGTTATTCTGACCATTTTCAGAGTTGCGAGAAGCGAAGTGTTTTGATTTTTGTTTTTAATTACATGCATTAAAATAAGCAACTTCCGTCACTACATAGTGGATAATCTGCTGAACTTGTGGAACCTTTTCTTCTACAAGGCTATATTGCAAGGAACGTAAACTTTGTTTTTATTCAGTGTCATCGCAATGTTGTTTTGAAGATGATGCTTTAGGCCGTGCAATTTTTTCGTGAAATATGAAATCATGCTTTTTATCAGTATTTAATAAGCGAACTTTACTTTTATTGTATTGCATAGATTTTCCAACCTATCCGAAAGATCCTGAAAACATACTTATTTTTCTAAACAAAAAATTACTCGAACCCTATATATCTCGTTTATATTACCAAAAAACTGGTTAAATTACCTAAAAACTAGCATGTAAGCCTGACTCAACGTTTGGTTGATTTACTAGACAGCTAGTTAGATCTACTAGCCATGGAAATGTTGGCTATACTAGATGTCTGGTTACCTATACCACATGTCTTGTAATTCTAACTAGTCAAATTTTAATTTGACTGTCTGGCGTGTTTAACTAGACAGCGTGTTAGTTCATATTTTACTAGACAGTCTAGTACAGCTAACTAGAATTCTTGTTGACCTAACTAGACATTCTTCTACGTGAAGGAAACTTAAAGAGCCTCCACGACGTGGAGCAAAAGCTACTTTTAAATAAACTTCTATAACAGCAGATCGAAAAACCAACATCTGGAATACATTTATGTTAAAACTTGATTTTCTGAAATATTGTAAGTGTAATAGGTAGCATTATACATATTATAATTATTGTAAATTTAATATGAATTTATTATAGCTTGAATATATAATTCAATTGGAAGAACAATTTTTAAGCATTCTTTTTACAAAAATCGTTGTTTTAAATACAGTTCGTATATTAAGATTTGAAGCATCTTCAATAACCCAGGCCTACAAAAGTTCAAAACCGGAAAAACCTAGAAAGGCGACCGTACCTACCCGAAGGTTTTTAATGCACTGAATCCAAATCTGGCCTAAGAAATGTTCCATCCTGCAATTCGAACTACTTCAAATTGCAGGAACATAAAGTAATAGACTTCAATGAATGATATCTCCGTCAAAAATAAAGATATCACGAAAAAGAAAATTGGGTTTTGAAGTGTAGGAGTACTAGTTTCGAATAACTTCATTGGTTTCTACAAAAAAATTTATTCACATTGAGAAAAATTCTCAAATATAGCGAAAAATCGTGTTTTTCGCACTTTTAGATTAGGATATCTCGGAAACCTAGGGCGCTGGAACATTTCTGAGGCCAGATTTGGATTCAGTGCACCAAAAACCTTCGGGTAGGTATGGCCGTCTTTCTAGGTTTTTTTCTTTGTCGGCCTGTGTAATTATTGTTGATTGTTGATACAATTTGATGTTCCACTCTTACCATCAAAACAGCTTAAGTGCAACAAGGACAAGGACAATTAAAATTTCGGATTTTGAAAAATGTAGCAGAAACTTTTTTCACTATGGAACATGAATTTAGACATTTTTATACAGCTAACAGATGTTCAAGAAAAAATGTTTTAAGTCTTTCCCATGTTTTGTACTGCGGAATTGTTATCAAGCTGCCAAGTGAGGCGTAAATCGCCTCTTTCTAAGCGTGCGGTCTGCCCGATTAACTCAGCCACACCAGCTTCTACTCACCCTTCTGTTCTGTGTCCGTGTGACTCAAGAGCTTGTGTGAATCCCTGAACGCGGAGCATGAAGTTGCAGTCGTAAGTGGAGGGGCCGGATTTCGAGCATTGTCCCCCACCCTGTGAATGCTTGACGTTGACCGTATTTTTAATAGCTTCTTATGACAAATTTTCCTGTTGAGAATAAGGTCCTTTCTTCGTGGACGTTCACATATTAAAGGAGCTAAAATAGAAAATATAATATTTTTTCAATGCGACTTTATAATTTGTCATATTTTTTCAGTTTGTAACGTCCGTCTCTTATTCTGAACATTCATCCAGAACATCGTTAAGCAAAGCCTTTAAATATTTAACGAAACGTAAGATAAATAAGGATTAGTTAGCCACTATTTTTGATATTGCAACATATTCAGAAATATCTCGTGCAAGAAACATGGATACTTTATAGGACATGAATTTGATTTTATATAATAACAAATTTTTCTAAAGTGGATTTAAAATGATTTTGAATAACGATTTTGGCCGAAAAAAGCTTTAGATGCTGCCATTTCACTCCGGACAATCCTTAAGGCTTTAGCTATGAAATTCATCGGTCGCGAGCGATGCCAAAATGGGGGCAGCACTCGAGCTAGAAACCGGGCAAGCGGCAACGCTCGGGGCGGCGATGTTCAGAGTTTGGAATTTACGTGTTGTAATTTTCTAAATACTTTATTCAAAAATAATTATTTTTTAAATTGACTTTTGTTATTTTTTTTTTTAGTCAAAACCATGATTTTGTATAGAAACTAGCTAAAATTTGAATTAATCACATTCATAACGAACTTATAAATAGCTTTAAGACTGGGACTAGACAAAAGCAAAGTTTGAATCAAACAAAAATAGCAAAATAATCTGCCCGCCAAGCGGGCACAATCTCATCGCGCGCTGCGCGCGCGGCTCGCAAGTTTGAGCGCCCTTAAGTCGCGCGACTATTGTTTCTCGCGCTTCGCGCACGATTATCTATTTACCTCGCGCTACGCGCTCGGTCTTTATATTTTCGCACATTCTTGCGCAAAAATTTAAAAATTAAAACTCAAAACATCCACCACTGTAATTTTGTGATTGTAAATTCTCTTTCGTTAAAAAAGCTTAGCTCGAGAGTTGGAACGCACCTACGGCACGCGACTGATGGCAATCGCATTCCGCGCTTAGTCTTTGCATTTCTTCCGCATTCGTGCACAGACCTTTTTAAAACAAAGGTAAACGGACGACAGCTATAATTTTGTGATTTTGACTCTATTTTGTTAAAGCTCTTTTTGCTTTAACGAACACATTCTCATCACGTATCGTGCTTCACACTCGATTTTGTCCTACATGTCAACTTTTCTACATTATACACAACACTTTTGTATCAATTATAATACATTTTTTTTGTAACTCTGCCACGGATTACTTATTAAAAAATTGCGAAATAAAAAGCAAATTGTATTTATCATGATTATTTTTGTATTTGTTTCTTTTTTTGCTTTAAATTGTATTCCAAGCTGCTCTGAAACATGTATCATTTCAATAAATATATACAATTACAATTCATAATATGTTCAACTGTTGTCTGGTAATTTAAGTTTATCCTTGTATCGTTTTTTCAAACAAATGTAATATTTTTATTTAGAATGCTATTTTTTACGACTAAAGCAAAAACTACGTGTCCTATCCAAAATTATAGCTCTTTTTTGGATGAACAAGTTTTGTCTTTTTTTTGTCGTAGCTCATATTGAAAAGTGATTCATTATAAATTTGTAGTTATTTCCAGGGCGTGCAATTTGAGCTTTTTCATTTGTTTCGTATCTTGCATAGTTTGACCAAAAAATAGAAGTTTTGGACTTTTCATTATTTTTGGTACGATCAAATTTGGAAGGTTCAACTGCTCAACCAAATTAAAAAAGTTGTTATCGTAGTCCTGTAGGGCTTTCAAAAAGCAAAGTTTTTCTTCTCCTGACTTTTTTTCTTATCATGCGTTGTTTGTCTTAAAATGTTCACTTTAGTTTGTTTTTTTGGATTTTCACAATGATCTAACTCTGATAATTTTTTTTTTATAAAAAAATTCAAGGGGGTTAAATTGTTCGAGTTTTTGAGTACTATGAACAACCATGCATAGGATTTTTACATCTTGAAAAAATGTGGTTTCAAAAATTTTATGTAGGATAAAATTTTGAATTTTCAACTTTTTGACCAAATTGAAAAAATTGTTATCATAATCTTGTAGGGCCTTCAAAAAGCAATGTTTTTCTTCTCGAAACTTTTTTTCGTGTTATGCGTTGTTTGGCTTCAATTTTTCATTTTAGTTTGTTTTTTTGGATTTTGAAAATGCTATAACTCCAGTAATTTTTTATTTTTCGAAAAAAGCCATTGGTATAAATTGTTAAATTTTTTGAATACTATGGAAAGACGTACAGAGAATTTTTTAAGTTTGAGAAAAGTGGTTTTATAAATATTTAAAATGTGCCCACTTCTTAAATTTGCATCCAAAATGGCTGGCTAACGAACTTGACCTTTAGTTTAGGAAACCAAACAGATGTGCCAAAGGCCAATCTAATAGATTAAGAAGTTCTAATAGATTCAAATAGATTCAATAGTATCTAATAGATTCAAAACTTATTGTGTTCACAAACAGACATACAGAAATACATACAGACATACAGGCATACAGACATGCAGGCATACAGGCAGACACATTCGTAAAAACATTGGACAAAAACTGGCGCGGGTAAAATTTTACATAAATGTAGTACCTTCTCTGATCAGAATGTAATAGACAGTATCAGTGTAGCGCCAGGGTAGTTTTCCATGAGTAGACAGGATTGAGAAAAACTGTACTGGCTTTAGCATGATTCAAGCCTGTCACGAAAATTTTCCACACGTGCACGTTTTGCGCTTTTTCTTTTAAATTCGCCATAAACAAATGATGGATTCCATGTTAAATGAATCAAGAATTTTCCTATTAAAAAGAGATTTGTCTGGAACTCAACATATATAGTCCTTCACTGTAGAAAATGGTTAGTTGCGACAAGAAGCTCCTTATTACTAGAGTTGGTATAAGCTACACCAACTACTTCGATGGTAACAGTAACTAACCAGTTTTGTACTGCAACAAGTCGCCGTTGGTTCTCATATGAAGGTTATATTAGTAAGGATAGTAATTGTAGTCACAAAAAATAAATTAGTTACATTTACCAGCAATTTATTTTCCAAGAAATAAAAGTAGTAAAGATTACAAGTTTTGCCCCATGGCGATATTGGTAGAACTGAAATCTGAGCAGTGCTGCCAACATTCGCATGGAAATATCGCTTCATATTTTCGATGATCGCCATTTTAATCTGAACCTTTACATATGAAGTGTCAACACGTGGAAAATATTAATGAGCATCGTATAAGTCCTCAGGGCGTCCTGTAAGGCCTACGCTTAGGGCACCTTTTCACGGAGGTTTGTTTTGAAATAATCGTGAAATGAATATTTTTCATAGGATTTATTTCTAGTTACTTTGCTGGATTATGGAAAATTTGATTGATTGATAACCTAGATGCGAACTCGATGTGTCAAATAAATTCCACGAATAGTTCAAAACAGGCCTCTGTGAAAAGGTACCCTAATTTGTATAAATACATCATTGTGACAATTCAGCTTTCCAGTGGGATGAACATAATTATATGAATAGTAAGAAAATCTAAGATTGAATAGTAATATTCTATAAGATGATATAATAGTAAGGGTTACTAATTTAAGTAGTAAGATCAACTAATTTATTTGTTTAATAACTAATTTAATAGTAGGACTTCTTAATTGAAGTACTAACGCTTACTATTTAAATTAGTAAAAACACCTACCTGAAAGTAGTACCTATCATCGAAAGTTATAGCGAGAACAAATAAAGTAGTAAGGGCAACTGCTACCAATCTTTCGAATAAAAGTAGTAGCCTCAACCACTTTTATAGCAGCGGCATATATTACAAACTGAAATAGTTGGGCCTACTACTTTGTTAGTTGTCCCAACCAACTAGTTTTTTTAGTGTTTATTAGAAAAGAAAAATACCCAAAAGTATTTTTCGAAAATTCTAAGAAAAGGCGGAGATACGGAACTTTAAAATTTATGGTAACTTTTTTTATACTTCTAAAATTAAATCTTGGTTTCTAATTAACCGATTTCAATTTTTAAGGTCTGAAATTGTTTTTCATTGCATTTAAATTTAAACAAAAAGTTGTCCGTGAAGAAAACAAAATTTTAACATGTTTGAAATTTAAAAAAAAAACTAAAATCCCGTTTTTGAAAATAGGTGTTTAAAATTTTTTTAAATTTATTTCTTAAAAGAAACCATAAAATTACTTTACAAGTCCCGTAAGTTTTATATTGCGGGAGTGCCATTGATGTAGAAGAAGCAAGCAAGCCTGTCTAAACTGATGTCAGACGAGTGACGAGAGAACGCGGATAACTTTGGCATGCGCAGTAGTGATTCCTGGTATACACAGAATTAATAAGTAGATTTTATAAGAATCAAACCAATTCTTTCCAATTATGCCAATGTTGGCACCCTGTGCTACTGCGCTTGCATTAGGGCTGCGGGTTATTCAGCCGCATTCGGCGCGTGATTCAAAATTTATAGCACATACATTTTTTGAATAACAGTTCATCTTTATTGAACTCATTTTATTTTACAATATATTTTTTGAAATACCATGTAATATGTCAGCAGCTTAATATATACACGGAGAAACCTTTTGCTGCAATATTTGCTAAAAATCAGACCAGATTTTACTATTTTCAGTTTGCAATGGAGGCACATAGCGGAACTTTTGTAATGTTTACTACTCCGAGTACTAACTAGTAACTACATGCCAAACTACAAAATTCATTGGAAACAAATTTTAAAATGTTACATTTATTTCTACAGATGATTGCAATATTTGCAAAGGACGATAGTAAGATCGAGAGAGACCGGCGCACTGATTTAGTAAGTGACTTAGTAAAAATTGGTGCAGTCAGATTAGTAGAAGAAAAAAAATAAACCCAACATGCGTCGCGTCGCGTTGAAAATCACGATACGTATCCTTTACATAAGCATATGACGTAAATGCAGACTTATTTATTATGGGATGATGATCTGTTCTGCACTATTATATTTACTTAAATTGCAAATGTACAGTACACACGATTATATATAGTTTATATATTATAATATACATGCAGGAATATTATATTACAAGCTGAAACAGAAAAATGTGATTAAAGTAAAGCTGGTGGGAATCGAACACGGGTCTCCAGCGCGGCAATACGGCGATTTTCAATTCGGCTAAACTAGATAATGAGATCCAGAAATTTATCGCTCTTATCAAGTAAATGCTAGCAGTCAAATTGCCTTCCATTAAATGATTTATTAATTGTTCACACTGATGCCATTTTTAAAATTCTAAGCACTATATCTTAACGTAATCAAATATCCTAATATCGAGGTTAAAAAATTATTTTTTGCTCTGTGGAAAATTAGTTTTTCAATTGTAGCTTTTCGAATTATCCTAATTTATTGTAATAAGGATCTTTGCATCAACCCAAATTGAGTGATTGATAAATTTAAGGAATTTCAGTAGAGTGTTGGTCGGCTGACATCGTTTACGCTCGGCTGGACTCGGTCCAATGCTAGGCTCGCTTACTACGTCACTTACTAATATTCGAGAGCGATCTTCCGAATTTGTCTTACTACATAATACAAAAAATAGAAAGTGTCGTAGTATAATTCATATTCCTACAGACAATAGCAATTCCCCTTACAAATTTAGTCTTCTATCTTATTTTAGGTACTTATTACTTCTACTCTTTTTATATAATTTAATTATATCTCTACTAATTTATCCTATCTAGGATTTTACTATGAAAATTACTAAGACTTCGTATTATCAGTAGGAAAATTACATATAAAAATAGCATAGCTTACGATTATTGTATTAAAATTTACGAATTACCACCTTGGTCCCTTGATTGTAACCTAATTTAGTAATTTTTCCAGTACAAAGTTTCTCAGTGTAGAAGTTAATTGAAGAATAAAATAATGATAATATTTGATTTTTTTTAACAAAAAATTTCAGCTCAGAATATTGTTCCATTCGATTAAGAGTCTTAATCGAAAAGAACAATATTCTGAGTTAAAATTTTTGTTATAAAAATTCAAATATTATTATTGTATTCTGCAATTAACTTCTATATATTAAGCTGCTGACATATTATATAGTGTTTTAAAAAATGTATCTATTAAAAAATGTTTGGTGAAATATAAGTCAATCTTCCCTGCCGGAAAAAGGAAAGATTCGGAAAGGCCGCTCCGGAAAGATTCAGGAAGGTTTCGGAAATGGTTCGGAAAGAGAATCGAAAAGTGATATGTGAACTTTGCTTCCGTTTCTTTCCGAATGTCCCTTTCTCCTACTTCTTTTCGATTTCTTTCCAAATTCTTTTCGATCAGTGCAGAGTGTCCCTAAAGTTAGCCTCTATTTCATTATT
>NC_046657.1:118799562-118812535 GCF_010883055.1 Belonocnema kinseyi | reverse complement strand
AATAATCATATTTTTCACATTTATCCAGAAAGAAATCGGAAAGGCATCGGGAAAGGCGCCAAGCGCGGCCAACCAGCGCGCAGACCTAAGGCACGCGCAGTAGCACAGACTGCCAACATTGGCATCATTGATTCTTTCTTCGACCATCAATGTAAAAATAGCAAGACTTGTTTTTGTAGGTCTTACGGTCTTTATTAATTAAAACAACAAAACGAAATGATTGGAAATTTCGTTTATTGGAATTCTTACTTTCTGACGTTTCGGCTAACACTGCGTACCTTTTTCAAAGAATCTAAATAAATAACGATCTTTTTTTACGAATAATTACAAAAAAACTGTTTTTTAATATAAAAAGAAAAAGAAATAAAAATTACCTGTGCTTTTTATCTTGCAAAAACCAAGAATATTAGTTTTGCAGTCAAACATCTGTCAATAGTTCGATCTCAATTTTTTAAAATAATAATAACGTGTGTCCTACCGAAAGAAATCTCTGAGTTTTCTCTAGCGAAATAGCCTGGCCCATTTGAATCTATAAACATAGTTGATTTGAAACAATATAGTCTCGGAGATAGTCTGAGAGATTTGGGTCCTTTTTAAGATCCTGTTAGTGGTCCTTTTAAAAGCGATGCGACGGTAATATAATGTTCCTTTTGTATTCGTCACGTACCGGGCGGGCAGAGTTATTTACAGTAGTTGGCCGTGGCTAATCCGCACTTTTTTTTTAATTGATGAATTTTCTCATTATACATATTTATAATTATAACTTATATACTAATATACAATTTTTCAGTTGAATTTAAAAATGTTGTATTTTTTGGCGTATCTCATTCCATTTACGAGAAACGTTGTATTAATTCCAATTTTACGCATTACAAAAAAAAGTTAGATATCTGAAATCATCGAAACCCGTAGATTCCGAATTATTATGTTTTAAGCTGTTAACTATGAAATTAAAAAAAAATCTACTTCTAAATTTTAATCCGAAAGCTTAACAAAGGATCCTTCACGGAGAAAAATAGATGTTGAAAAGCAGGTATTAAAAACTTTGACATTTAACCATAATATATAGATATTACGGCATACTATCTAATATCTTCTATTCAACATACACAATATTAAAGGGCAATATCTGTTTATATTGAAAGTATAAAATATGTGATATTAACAGTTAATATCTAAGATATTAAAAAAGCTAAATTTTATCGGAGCAAGGTCGCTATCGTGTGGCGTGGCGACAAAAGATTTTGTCTGTATCTTGAGCTTTCATCGTGTGTATTGTGGTTTTTCGGATATCTATTGCACTATAAGTGTTGGTGGAAAATGGATTAAATATTTTTGGATATATTACAATTTTCTCAACAAAATGAGCACTCAGCTACAGGCATCTTTTATATTAGCCTTGAAGAGTGTGTTATCTGTTGAACACAAAAATCGCATAATTATGCAAAAAGCGAATGCTTGAGGATTGGAATTTTCAAAACAGAGGACTACGATATTAACATTCTTTTGCATTTTATAGAAAATGACATGCTTTACAGGTGACTTTTGCACAATTAAAAAATATTTCTTGAATATCTTTGATTCTGCCCTTTAATATCTTGGATATTGTCAGTTAAAATCTACTTTTTAATATATTCACGGATGCTCTATTTCAGTATCTAGATTTCTGTCCCATAGTAAAATCGCTAAGATACTATTACCTATTAATATCTAGATAGTCTGTGCTAACATCTATTTTTCTCCGTGTTGAGTGTCGGCTACTCTATTGATATAGCCTCTCTGCTTGTTATTTATGATCGAATTCTTATTTCAATTTCAGACTCTCTGCTTGTTATTTATGATCGTATTGCTATTTCAATTCCGGAAAGGACATTTTAAAGCCGTTAAAACATTTGAAAGAACTACCTGGACCTTAAAATATATCTACCTGAGTGCCTGCGGAGAATTTCTCTGAGCTTCTCTGACCTAAAGAATTTTTAGTATATACTCAGAGATTCTTTTCGGTAGGGTGACACCAAATTAAATTAAAATGTACGAAAAATATATAATAGAAAAGCCTCATAAAAATTGAAGAGGCTTTTTTTAAGAAACTTCATCTTAATTGACGGAAAAATTCTTACAATGCTTTTGGACAACGACAAACATATAGCATAGTAGACAAGAAACATACATTAAGGTGGTAAATTCATGAATACAGATTAAAAGCGTAATTTCAAAGGGACCGCGAATAAGGAAAGCGCGCCAAAATAACCGAAATTTTAACTTAGTTTTGTTTATTTTATAATACTTTGATATATTTTGTAGACATTCATGATTTCTGTTTGTAAGTTAATCAAAATATTGTGATATTTGTTTATAAAAATGGATTCTATTATGCGTCTTTTATTTGTATTTTTTTCCCTAGCAAGAATTTTCATATTGTTAAAATATAAATCAAAATAATGGTTTCAGTTCAAACTATGCTGTGAAAGACCTGTATTGAAATCTCCAGTTCTGCAATCTCTTTCATGTTCCGAAACTCTAGTTTTTAATCTGCTACCAATTTCACCAATATAAACTTTTTCACGACAAGTACATTTGATGAGATATACAATTCTAGAAAAATTTTCGTTATTATCAATATCTTTTGGATTAAGTAAAGATTTTTAAAGAGAGTTTTGATTACTAAAATAAATATTTATGTTGAATTGTTTTAACGATCTTCGCAACCTTCAGAGAGTCCTTGAACATACTGTAACGTAACTTTTAAATCCGATTTTTTGTACGTGTCAACCCAGCTATTTTCCTTACTGGAAGCATTGTAGATTTTATGAATTCGTTTTCGAATAATATTGTTTATCAAAGGAAGCGGATAATTATTTTGAGCTAAAGTAATTTTAATTTGATCTAAATTTTCTTTCCTAAAGCTAATATCGCTCAATTTTATGCATCTATCGATTAAACCTTTTATTAGGCCGACCTTTTGACAATATAAATTGTGGGAATTTAAATTAAGATATCTACCAGACCATGGCGCTTTTTTAATCCAATTGGTAATTAACTTACGTTCAGTTGTTTTCATAATTTGCAAATCAAGGTAATTTATTGAATTATTATTTTCAAGTTCAGATTTAAACTGTATGGAATTTTCAACACTATGGAAAGTATTTATGAAATCAAGCACTTTTTTCAGTAGGTACACTAGTTAAATCATCATCCACATACCTTTGACATAAAATAAGTTTAAAATTCAATTTTTTCAAAGCTCTTGTTTCAACATCTTCTAAAACCAAATTTGAAGCTTTAGGAGACAATGGTAAACCCATAGGACAACAATTAAATTGTTTATTATATTTTCCATTAAAAGACAAAACTATATTACTGTTAAAAGTTCTAGTAGCGACAAATGATTCTGTGTTACCTAAAACTGGTTTTAAAAAATTAGAAATATATTTGGCTAAGTTATAGGTAGAAGAACTAAATGTGGAAACAATTAATCTCCATTTCAAATCTGGTTTGTGCACTTTTAGCAGAGAATAAGCTTTAGATGTGTTTTTAATTTACATGCGGTTTGTTCATTTCTTAATCTTTTTTTCTCCTATCAAATAGCTACATTATTACATTTTTCTGTTATTGTTGGAACAAGACTGGCTTTTATCTTTTTATACGAACTATCATTTGTATTTAAAAAAACTAAATCTTTATTAGCCTTTTGAAAATTATCGTAAAGGTCAAAAGAACTTTACAATTATTAAGTTTTATAATTTCAATTAATGAAAACTGTCTTAACCTGAAATCTGCATTATAAAAACAAGAGAATTTTACTTATATTTACCTTCAGGGTTAGCATCACATTATTGGAATATAAAAGAATTTATTAAGTCTAATTCGCTGCTTCTTTAGAAAGTGCCTACTCTCTAAATCCTAATTAGTAGAAATTCTACTAATTCAATTAGTAGCATTGCACCTGACTGTTGAATCAGTAATTTCATCTCTTTCTACTAATTGAAATGGTAAGGTTTAGGTTACTTAATGAATTGGTAAGGCTATTCAACTAATCTGTTTAGTAATGCCAACTTACTAATTCAAAGAGTAGAAATGAATTTCTAGGAAAACATAATTTATTGAATATATTCTTAAATACTTTCTGCTGGTTTTTTAGTTTTAATTAAGAAAGTGTCATGTTATCTCAATTTATATTTTTATTTTAAATTTTTATTTTAAGCTTCAATTAACTTATCTTAACATAATAATAAACTTGAAATAAATTTTCACCGATTTTTACATAAAATATTTACTATCTAAATACTCTAACCACCTAAAAGTTGACCCAAAACTTGTATTTCATTTTTGATCGTCAATCATTTCGGGTTCTGTTAAATAAAGACATCTTTAAGGAGCAAGATGAGTATAAATTTAAATTTATGCTAGTATAATATGCTACAGAATAAATAAAATTTAATTTAGTTAGTTTTAAGTTACGGGATTTTAGCACAAACGTGTGATAAATACGAAAAAAATAAGGAAATCAAAACAGCGTTCTCAAAAATGTAAAAATGAAATTCATCAAAATGTTCTAAAATCTTTGGTAGCTAAAATAAAATTTTGTATTACAACTTTAATCATTTTTTTAGCGAATGAAACTATTTAATTTTACGTATCCCGCATTCTTAAAAAATATAAAAATTATCATTTTTCTTACAAAAATGTTTGATGGAATTTTAAAGAATTTTGGAGCCAATATAAGTTTGAATACAGCGCTGAAATTAAATGGCGCCCCATCTATAGCGCAGGCGCAAGCAGGATGCTGCTGCCTACACCCTGCTGCGATGTTATGTTTCCAGAACATTACGGTTAGGTAGTTCGTGAATAAGTGGACTCTCAAGAGAAATGTAACTCCAATTAATCAATCGTTTCATGCAACAAAAATGTTATAATTTGTGAAATCTTCATTTTATTTTTAAAATGGGTAAGTTTTTTCTCAAAAATCAATATTGAATAGTTTAAAGGGAACAGGGAAAGTGCAGTTAAAAAAGTCAGGTTAACCAAAAGTTGTCTTTAGAAAAATTAAGTGCATTCGAGGAGTTCAGTGTGCAGCAATTTGCAAAAGCCTAGATGATTAGTAAGTATATACTCGAATGATTTATATAAACTCAATAAGGGCCTCTAAAGCAAGACGCTGATCCAAAAGCTTCTGTCAGGTCCTTGCACATTTCCTTATCACAATTTTAATTCTAATAAATATACGGTTTACAAAGCTCTCATCATAAATCCTTATGCGCTGTTTAACTGTTAAGAACTTTTGAAACTAATTCATTTCATAGATATCTACTAAGTTATAATAATATCTACTAAGTTAGTAGATTTCTACTAATTGCCAGTAAACGATTTCGCACCAATTCAATTAGTAGATAACTACTACCAATTAGTAGTTATCTACTAATTCGGATTTAGAGAGTACCATACATTAAAGATTAGGTTGAAGATATTAAGATTAAACAATGGTTAAACGCAGATTGTTCAGATTTAAGAACTGTTATAGTACCAGCAGATGAATATATTTATAGTTTAAGTAAAGAGATGAAACGACTTCTCAGGCATGATTTTATTGCCAAACGACAAAGTATGTAGATCTAGGTTCCAACGGGCGGCCATTTTATCGATAAGCGCAGCAATGCCCCTACCGTTATAATCACTTGCCCCTATGAAAATTTAGAGGGATTCTTTGTATAAATACGGCAGATTCTGGAACAGTGTGTCAGAAATAACCTCCTTCCAGCATTTTCTCTTTAACCCTAGTTTTACAAACAACATTCACAAAATACGTGATACGTGTAAGGGGGTGGGAGTCTGTTGAAGTATCATTCTCCATGTTAAGACAAAGGGGAAAAGTATCACGCAGGAAGGTTGGGGGTCAAAATTTCCTGAAAAATGTGTCACGTATTTTGTGAATGATCCTACAAGACCTGTAAGAAGTACCTATTCCGCGCAGAATAATCGGCCCGATAACCATTCACGGTTATAACCTTCTAATATTATGAAACCTTAAAAGATAGAATCTTTGCTAATTGCGAAAGCTTAAAATGGAACCTACATCGAACATCAAGGGACAACATGTCACATGTGAAGGAAGAACACATACTAGAACGATTTATCTGCTGGCCTTACCTTACTGTCTTATACTCCTGTCACCAATAAGCCGTAGCAGATCCCACCTGGGGTTCCAAGGGGTTTCAAGTCTGCATAGAAAATCGCCAATCCTCGAGAGCACACAAAAATCGATGTTCAATTGAGTTGCAGCAAATTTTAACCACAAAGCTTCATTATGAGAATCTAAGGAAAATTCATAATTTTGATACTGTTTTTTCGCATCCAGAGCAACGTGAAGAGTTGTCTTGAATAGATGTTGAGAAGCAGATATGTTATAAAAATAATAATTGACTAAGTTTTAATTTCCTCCTATTTACCAGTGAGTGTTAGTGTCTTGAAATAAAAATTGTACTTGGCGTAGTATAATTTCCAAATATTAGGTTAGTCAAAGCCGACATGACATTTAAACCACCGACGCCGGAATGTAAAAACTAAGTCGTGACAGTCTGCATCGAAATTGATGCCTGGGCTGAAGTGAGCTGGTCATTGAAAAGAAAACACGTAAATGTATATGGGTCATTCCATGTCAGATTTACCACTAAAATTTAAATTCACTCAAAGTTATATTTTTCTTGATTTAACACAAAAATAGAAGACACGTATTTTTTCTTTTCAATATGATATGTGAAATTCACAAGTTATCATTATTTGTACTTTTAGAATCTAATGAAGATCACTTTTTTGAAATGCTCAAAAGTAACAATTATTTATTCATTAGAATCTGGATGTTTTATAATGAAGTTCATAATTGTTCATACTTTGACTGTGCAGTATGCGATAAGTTTTTGAGATATGACAAATAATGTAGAGCCGTGTTACTTCGACCGATACACGTGCGACCTTGTTCTAAGATTGTGTCTAGCGGAGGCGAAGATCTTGCTTGTTGACACCACGACCAAAACAAAACACGATGTTTTGCACATTTGCCATTTTTCTTGAAATGTCGATATGTGACAGTCGGCAGTTCAGTTTAACTCAAGCAGTGTTTCATTCTGAATTTTTTGTTAAAAATGTCGGTGGTAAAATTCAAAACCCAGTGTTGTAATCCCTTCAATGAAAAAACGCACTCTTTAAAAAGTCAAAGGACCATTTTACGCCACCCGTCAAAATTGATCTTAGAGAAATTACAATTTTTAAGATCAAGCGATGTTTTGTGTGCACCATGTAGAAAAAAATCGGGAATCAGTGCGTTAGAGACACGAGTGAGTACTTGCTTTATTAGTTGGTGAAAATTTTTCCAAATCGCGTTATTATTTTTTATGTATGTAATTAATTTATTCAGACGCAATAAAAACGTTAAATGACTTCAACTCTAACCCTGAGAATTCAAGTGACTCTGACCCTGACATCTCAGATGACGACATTTTTCGCTTTCCGATTCTGAATCCAAAGTAAGCTGATGTTTTGGAAATTTTTCATTAATTATCAATGTTTTTTTACAGTCGAATATTTGTGTCATGTTTACACATTGTAGGATGAATATGAACATAGTCCTAAGTTTATTTCTGAATTGAAAACAAAGTTTCATGACCCAAATAAAAGCCAGCAAGAGAAAATTCAAATATTGACAGTTTTGGGAACAAAATGGTCTGTGCGTAAGACAGCTAAATTAATGAATACTTCGCGTTACTTCATACGCAAAGCTCGAGAGTTTACACTGAAAGAAGGGATTTTTTCAACACCTCCTAACAGAGCTGGTTAGCAGTAGTTCGAATTTTGAAGTCATTTATCATTAATTAATTTTAGTAGTTGTTAGCTGCATAAACATTCAATGTAAGCCATGTTAAAAATTTTTTCATTCAAATTTATCGGTTTATTTAATTGCAGGTCAAGTTATTTCTGCCGAAACAGAAACTAAAATTAAAGAGTTTTATGAATACGACGATGTTAGTTCTCCAATGCCTGGGCAAAAAGATACAAAATCGGTGAACATAAATGGGAAATCCGTTGTTTTCCAAAAACGTTTAATATTGGGAAACTTGAAAGAAATATACTTGAAATTCATCAAGGAAAATACTAATATGAAAGTTGGCTTGAGTAAATTTTGCTCGCTCAGGCCATCGCATTGTATTTTGGCTGGTTCAGGCGGAACACATATTGTTTGCGTTTGTCCCGTCCATGAAAATATGAAGCTAATGGCATCAGGTAAACAGCGCCGAAAAAGTTATCTGATAAAAGTCAATATTATTTGACGCAATTATTGAGTAAAGTTAAATGACCGTAAAACAAATCAGTAAACTCCAATTTTTAAAATTGTTTATTAAGTTTTTCATTATTTTCGCCTGGCTTCTTCCATTTTAAAAACATCAAAAATTCTAAGACACAATTAAATATTTAGTTATACTTCACAGTAATATTGCAAAAATAGTAGCATAATAATTCCTTCTTTCACAGGAAGTCACATCGTGAATTTGATGAAAAAAGAAAACCATCCTGTAAGCAACTATCAAGATATTTTGTTGCTTTCACTTTACCCAAATCCGACAGAGAAATGTTATTTTGGACAATGTCAAAAATGCCCCACATTCCAAATTTTGTCCAATATTTTGTCGATAGTTTTTGATAAAAGTAACGTTCCGCAGATAAGTTACAAACAGTGGTTTTCACAACCTAGAACAACTAAACAATCTTTAACAGTTTCAACTGAACAATTCATTCAAAACTTTTGCGAATCCGGTAAAGCATTCCTTATTCATTCTTTTATCGCGAATGAACAGGCAACTTGTTACAAAAAGGCAAAAAAAAAAATGCAAGATGAGCAATGTCTTGTAATTTGTGATTTTGCAGAAAATTATGCGTTTGTTATCCAGAATGCTGTCCCTGGTGTTCATTGGAATAATGACCAGGCAACAATTTTCCCAATAGATTTTTATTTCACAAATGATGGTTCAATTCAACACAAGACTTTGGTTTTTATTTCGGACTGTAAAAAATACGACTCAGTCGCAGTTTACGTATTTTTACAAGAATTTAACAAGTTTCTTTCTAGCAAAATTTCAGTCGTTCTGCAAAGTGGCATTTTCAAGCCACCACAGATGGAAAAGGCCCTTGTGACGGAACAGGTGGGGCTCTGAAAAGAAAAGCACGAAGAGCAAGTCTACAAATGAGTGCAGATGGTCAAATAAGTTCGGCATTGGAATTGTATGAATGGGCAAAGAATGACGGGTGTTTTTCTAGTATATCGGTGATTTACAAAGATGAACAAGATTATGAAGCAGCTGCTGAATTTTTAAAAGTTCGATTTGAAAATTGCGTAACAGTAAAGGGGACACAAAAGTTACATTACATCGAACCCGTGCAAAATCACCAATTAAAAGTGAAAATTTACTCTTCTTCCCCTAGTTTTGAATATGTTAGCTTTTCAAAAAATGTATCAAAGCGAGCTTTAAAACGAAAAGCGAAATAGATACGAAATTTATACGAATTATTGTTCTTTTGATAATAATAAAAACATTATTTATGCATATAACGAATTTGGTGAACATAATTTATTTAACAGAATTTGAAAAAACAGCTGACTCTCATTCAAAGTTAATAGACTGGAAGCCTTTGGGAAAATATCCACGATTACATAAGTTAACGAACTCGACTTTACATGCTCGTCGTAGACTGGGTAAGACGATGCAGCAGCTCGCGCTCAAAGTAACACGGCTCTAGATTATTTGTTATATCTCAAAAACTTATTGACGGTCCACTCTGAAACTGTCGTGAGATACTCTCTGAAGTATATTGCAAAATTACATAGGGAAAAATTTCATTTCGGGGATACCTTTTTTTTGTAAATGCAATTTGTTTAATATTTTTGCATGTTTCCCGGATAAATAAATAATTAATACTTTTTTCATATTACACAGTCAAAGTATGAACAATTATGAACTTCATTATAAAACATTCAGATTCTAATGAATAAATAGTTGTTACTTTTGAGCATTTCAAAAAATTGATCTTCATTAGATTCTGAAAGTTCAAATAATGATAACTTGTGAATTTCACATATCATATTGAAAAGAAAAAATACGTGTCTTCTATTTTTGTGTTAAAATCAAGAAAAATATAACTTTGAGTGAATTTAAATTTTGGTGGTAAATCTGACATGGAATGACCCATATGTAGAGGGTCATAACTTTTTCTATACATCCCGGCTTTAGTTTAAATGTCGTCGGCCATGAATAACCTAAGATTTGCAAGTGCATTAGGAAGTTATAATTTTATTCTAAGTGACTAGTACGTACTGTTAAATGAAATAAAGTTTAAAATGATGTAAATATTATTTCAATTACTTTACTTATTAACAATTATTTTGTCTACTCAGGTGGGTCACAGGGCGGTTCAGCACTCCACAACTCTTAAAATGATCCAAAATTCAGTCTCAAAATGATTATTTCCCCAAGATGCCCAGATGTGCAACTACGTTCATAGAAATAAATAACAGATTGAAAATTCTTATTGTAGGAATAATGAAATTTGAGCTGCAAAAAATTTAACACCAGCGTTTTTTTGTGTACTGACGGCTGTACTCGAGTTGCAGACTAGAGCCAGAAAACCCTTAATCTGCGGGGCCGCCGTCACTCTGGGTCTGAGATTTGCGTGCCGAGCTTTCTTCTCCCACCTATGGTGAAGAACTCCGAAAAAGACATAAGGGTTATTTTCTTAATGGGGGAGTTAAAAACACTTAACAGAGTGCGCGATCTGTTCTGATTTGAGTTCTGAAAAATTCAAACTTAAATGAAAAATAGCTTTTCTTACCAATTATTAATAAAAGTTTATAGTTTATTCGTAATATAAAGTCAAATCACCAGTCATTCAGTTAAAAAAATTTTAATACTTTAATTACTGGTCGGTTTTTCTTGCATGGTAATGAATTTTAGATACATAAAATTATTGTCTACTTAAAAATGCAAAGTACGTGTTTTGATAACATTCTTGATCTTTTTACCAAATATTAGAGTTTTTAATCAATAAAGATAAGTTTTGAACTAAAACTGAAACAGTTCAAACAAGAACATTTAGTTTCTACTAAAAAGTTAATTTTCAACAAAATACATAAGTTTCTAACTAAATATTTAAAGTGCCAATAAAAAACGTAAATTTTCTACTGGACGAAAAGGAAATTTCAACAAAATTGTTAAACTAAATAAAAATCAATAAAAAGGGAACAGTCAAATTCCTAGGAAAAATCGAATTCTCAATAATATAATTCAATTTGTTACAAAATTAGTGAATGCTTGACTAAAAAATAAAACAAATTTAAAGCAAAAAATGAAATAGTTATTTTCTGTTAAAATAAATTAATTTTCCACCGAAGAAATCAAATTTTTCATTCGAATAATTAAATTTTTAAGCGAAGAGAATAAACTTCAACCGATAAAAGTTTAACCAGAAACAGTTGATTTTAACCAAGAAAAAGTAGCCGATTTTTTGCTGAAAACTTTGGTTCTTTAATTTAAAAATATGGTTGTTTATATTATTATTATATATTTATTGTCTCTATATTATACTTTTCAGTTTTTACAATATTCTGTTCCCCTCTTAAATGATTAAATGACACGAAGTTACATATTTTTGCTCTTAGAATTTTTACATGAGCAGATAACAATTAAATAATTACATATATCTGTATATCCATATTACAGTTTCTCCTGACCTTAGGCTATGTTACTCCTCTATATCACTATTTTCTTTCGACGCGACGCCAACATCTAGGTTCTTGATTACACTCTCTCCCTCTCGCAAGTCTTTCGAATTCTTTCGCATATAATCAGAGCTCAGAGTTTAGTTTTTCTTTCAAAATATGTATTAGGTTCTATTCAATTTCGATATGCGGATTTTTTAGTGACCGAGAATCAACCTCCCTGACCGCGTCCCTTTTAATTAGTCTTCTTGCTTCTTCGCAAATCCACATGTGAGCCAAATTTTCTTCCGATACTGCGCACAATCTACATAATGTATTGATGCACCCTTTATTACCACACAAACCTAAATTTCCACATCTCAGTCTTGCCCAATGTTCCTTAAACTCTCCATTTAACTTCCTTAAATCTCAATATTTCTCCCTTTGGAATCCCTCTTTGTAATTTTTGTGTAACTGACAGTATTTGGATTTGTCGATCCGTCCACAATCAGATTGAATTGCTTGTTTTGACTTTCTTATAACTCCTCGTTCTAAATTACTTTGTAATTTGCCTTCATTTCCTTCTTTTCTCATTAAGGGCATGCTCTTCGGTGACCACGTGACCAAACAAGTCCCCGGTTATGATCATTTTTTTGGTGTTCACTGCGTCCACACGAATTGAGATATCGTGTTTAAACTTTAACACATAAAATAAAAAGCACTAAAGAACGTTTGTATACATCAATATATTGGTAATTTTAAAGAAAGTTTATTTATAAATTGGTGGACTAGGATATTACCATTCGAGTTATAGCACTTTGCAGATCATTTTTGGTTTGATGAATTTTAGATTTTTTATTCGCTCATATTGAGCACTGAAACCAATTTTATACTAAATCGTCTAAACCTTGAAAAAATTAATATAAGCAATCAAATTTGCACCTTCGTTGCAAATTAACGAATATGTATCTGCACACACGTAACCTATAATTATTCTTTGGGCATTTTTAACGATTTCTAGCGGAGAAAAAAAGAAACTTTGAACGTCGATAAAGTCGAGATCAAGTGACTAAGTTCGTTCATGAAATTTCGGTGTAAAATGATTATCATTTTTTTGGTCCTAAAAATAAAAGATAAAGGGGGAGGGTCGGTAAGGCCGGTTTTTGGCCTAATTTATTTTTGGACCAAAAAATCTGAAAAAATCATGGTAGTATCTGATAAGTATCCCGAGTC
>NC_046657.1:118792324-118799462 GCF_010883055.1 Belonocnema kinseyi | reverse complement strand
GAATACAAATCTGGCGTCCTTTGACTTTTATCGCGTCAGGTTCAAGGTCATTGGAAGGTCAAATCGAGAGAAAACGGTAAAAAAATCCAAAAAAATACGTCAGCGAAATCCGCTACCAGACTGAGATCGTCAATTTTAATGCATAAACCTTCGTGTTTCCTATTACTGTACCTCCTTCTTTTTTCCTTACCCACTCTTTATCTAAATCTTCTACAACCACGTTAAATATATAGTTTTGACCATTCTCAACGTCCTACTCTTTATAAAAATCTTTTCAAATTTAACAAAAAGAGTATCTCTGTCTACCAAATCAAAGGCTTTCTTAAAATGTACGAAAGCTACGTACAGTTTTCCCCCTTCCCTTTTTAGCATGTTGTTTATCATCGAGTTCAGCGCGAAAATATAATCTCTTGTCCCTCTACCCTTTCTGAAGCCTGTCTGACTTTCCTTAAAAAGAGACCTTTTTTCTCTAACCACCCTGTAATTCTTTCATCCATTATTTTAGCCATTACCTTGTATCCCACAACTAAAAGTGCTATTCTCCTATTTATCACCTACCAATATCATCTTCGTCTCCTCCTTTGAATACAAGGTAGATTCTTACTTTTTCCCAACCTGTGAAACATTTGAAGCATTCTTTATGTAAACAATAATATTATGTTTCTTAAATTCAGTACAATGCAAGAAAAATTGACCCTACTTAAAATATTAAATTTTTTATTTTCTAACTGAATGATTCACACTTTAACCCTATTTTATGAATTAACTATGAACTTTTATTATTAATTTATGTGAAAAAGCTATTTTTCATATATTAAGTTTGAATTTTTGCATAACTTAGGCCTGAACAGATGGTGCACTCCGGTGAGTGGTAAACTCCCCCATATGTACAAAATAGATACTTACGTACTGAAAATTCAAATAATGACAGTGTCCAGATTACTTCACTCAAGTTTTTTTCAATGAACGGCTACACACAAATTTACATATAACTTTTTCTATCTTCTTACTTCTTGATAAGAAAATTAAATCCTATGCTACTGCATTTGCTCACTTAGTTTTAGAATGTAAAAAATTACATTTGCATTTTAACCTTCATGCGCTCGCGCAAGATTTCAAGTGGCCGCCTTTTGGAATTTCGAATGGCGCGCTCACCATTTAGCTTTGGGCGAGGTGAGAGACGCATGTGTTCTTCAGTTACACTTATAACCTTTGTTATAACCATGTTACAAGTATCAAGTTATGTACTTTTTTTTAAATGGCCTTTTTTAAAGTTGATGCTATAAATTTACTTTATGTGCCAGAGTTACCTCTTCATGTGTCAATTATACATAGGTATATTCCAATTTCATTCAATAAATTATATTTTTGACCAGGAAGGTTTAAAAAAAAAGTATTTTTCAATCTAGAATCTATATCATGCTGATTATTATTCTGATAGTATGGTGAAATGATTTTAAAATGTTGTAATAAAGTTACTGTTTAAATAATTATATATTTTTTAAGTTTATATCTTTTAAAACACCCTAAAGTAGTTAAAATCCTTTAAATTCATATAAAAAGCCTCGGGATTTTTAAACTCTTGAAAATTGCTTGGAATTTTTAAAGATACTCTAAAATATTAAAAATTCTTTGGAATTATTTCCAATTATTGTAACAAAATTATTATTTATGTCCCACTATTAGAAAAAATGTATCTTTTAAATCACCCTAAAGTATCTAAAATCCATTTAATTCTTTTAAAACTCCTGTGAATTTTTTTTAAACTCTTAAAAATTGCTTGGAATTTTTAATGATGCTTAAAAATATTTTAAGTTCTTTGGAATCATTTAAAAACATTTAAATGTAAGAGGGATACCATAACATATTTCAAATCTTTTAGAATTCTTCAGAAACACATTAAAATATTTCAAACTTACACGCTTTTACTTTAGTGCCTTATCAACGCATTTTTTTATTTATTTATAGCCGTATTCTTTTCATGTGAATACTTCTGATGCTTCGCGGCGGCTACTCAGAAGTGACGAGCAGAAAGGACAAAAATTAAGAAATTTGTACTTGTTTTTTTTTAGTGATTTTAGCATTAAAGCAGACGTTACCAAAATGTTTCCCTTCTCAGGAGTAATGCTTTCTGGAACCAACGATTTTAGCAGCACTAGATAGATTCTGCGGTATCCTTTCTGGCCGGAGTGGCCAGACTGGTCAGAGTGGTCCCTTCTGGCCACAAATTGCACCTAGACCATAGTTATAGGTGAATTTATTAATGCCCAATACTTTGAAGTGTCCTATAAATTGATAGCATATTGGCTTAATGCTCTGTCCTCCATTAGTGCGTATTAAGTCAAAGAAATTCTCATTAGGATCCTGGTTACAATTCTTAGTTTTAAAATTCGTAAAACCAATTTTTTTAGAGTTGCCCACAATCGTTGGAATCCTTTCAGAGTGCGACGAACGTTTATCAAGCAAGGAGATTGTCTTCGAGTCGGTTCCTTGTCCACTGGATTCACAAATACTCATTTGGAAACATTTCTCCTTGCATCAGAGAAAAAGTCCAGATGGAAACTCGGATAAGTGCACAAAGTGCGATTTTGGCTGTATGCGTCGTATAGAAATTTTCGGTTAAAAGCGTCGTCATTATATTTAAATAACCAAAAACTTCTTTTGTTAGCTTAGCCTCAATTGGTAACTAGAGAATGTTTCTCGGTGCAAGCAAGGTAGTTTCCCAAGCTGAAATAAAAAAGCAGGATTTTTTTATGAGGTGCTCAAGTTCCATTTCTAGATACAAAGTCAACAAAAACTCGACCTTAATTTTCGTGATTCAAACTGTATTTGTTTAGTTTCTTTGAAAATAATTGCATATAAATATTACTTGGACAACCTGTCAGAATTTGCAGTCCTGATGCAAAATCGGCACTAAAGAGTTCATTTGCCAATGAACAAGTCTGTCGTTTGATGAAGTGTGGATGCACGTACGGATCAGTTAGCTTTACGAGTCCCCGAACTTTTCTAATGCCATGCACATTTATCTCATAGTCCGTGACGAGATGCTCCCACTTTTCAAATTTCAGATCAGTTGCTTTCCAGGAGTTCTTCTAAGCTCTAGGTCTTTGTCAAGCAAATTATTTCTGATATATTTTTGAAGATGAGGCTGGTTGAACAGGGGAATAATATCCACTCCATGGATTACATACGTGCCATCTCAAAATACAAAAGAATATTTTCATTTGTACATAGATGAGAAATATGTTTCTGAAAAAGTGTAAAAAATGATTACTTGTTACGACGTAATCCTCGCCGCGGATCTTTATCATATCTTGGACCATCTGCTCGATAGCCGCAACGTTGGTTAGAACTCCATTGCAAACGGAGGCAACGATATTAAAGCCGACGTCTTTTACAGCTTTGACGATTTCCTTAACGCAACACTGCAGCTGATCAATATTTGTTACAGCATCACAGAAGTTTAAGGAAATAGGGAGATTATCGCCGGTTTCTATGTTCCGTATCATAAATATGAGAGCATGGTCTGCGAATTTATCTGTCCTTACTGTGCCCCAATCTTCGAGGCCAACGATCCTAACGCTCTCGCTGTCATAATGCAATCCCAGGCCTAATAA
Organism: Belonocnema kinseyi; assembly: GCF_010883055.1. Taxonomy (NCBI): domain Eukaryota; kingdom Metazoa; phylum Arthropoda; class Insecta; order Hymenoptera; family Cynipidae; genus Belonocnema; species Belonocnema kinseyi. Next base: position 118,795,845 of record NC_046657.1, on the reverse strand, counting down.
TATTTCATCCCGTGACCCCAGTATCCATAAAGATTTTTTTGCAGGACAGTCTTTTACGTTGATCTTGCTAGTAGAGGAATTAGAGTTTGGAGGTAGTGATAACATTTTGTAGACTTTTTATAAATTGACAGGGAAATTATTTTCTCTTTCGCTGAAAATCGATCTCTCTTTAACATGATCTCAAGCTGCTTTTAATTCTATCTTGATACCTAATTACAAATCAAAAATGGGTACGTTGTACAAGAATAGGTTCAATAATTTATTGAACACCAAGAAACTTTTTCTTTAAGAAGGTAAAAGGTACCTTGTTAATGAATTACTAAACTTATTTAAATCTAAAAGAAATGTTATAATTTCTTCGTTGTAAAACGTAATGCTGTGATATCAAAATTAGACGCAAAGTAACATCTTAAGTATTAAGTACAATATAGTAACTTCTACTTTAAAAACTCAGCGATTCCCTGCTCATTAATTACTGACCTGATTTAAAAATTATTTACAAAATAAGTTAAGAGAATTATGAAAACTTAAATTCGGAAAGAAATAATATAATTTCTCAGTATAAAACTTAATAATGATGTGTAAAAATGTTACGTAAAATAAAATCGTAAGTAATGGCTACAGTATCCTGCTAATTAATTGTTGAACTGATTTCAAAAGATTATTTACAAAATAGTTTCAAAGAATTATGTACAATTAAAGTTAAAAATAAATGTTATAATTTCTTAGCATAAAGCATAAAAATGCGATGAAAAATCTTACAAAAAATAAAACCCTAAGTGTCAATTGCAGTAGAAACTTCTCCATGAAATTTATCATTGTATTGTTAAGTAAGTGATAAACTGACTTTAAAAATTATTTACAAGATAAGTTAAAATAATGATATGCAATTAAAATATGAAAATGTTACGTAAAATATATTCTAAATATCAACTAGAATATGAACTTCTTTACAGAAGAGAACATTTTTCTATAAATAAACTGGTAAAGTAATTTCAAACAGTATTTTATTATAATTTTTTAGTGTAAGAGTTATTATTTACTATTAAAACCGAATGGGCATTTTTAGGGTTATTCTTCCTTTCTAAGATTTTACTGCGTATATTTCGTTTAGAAATTTGCAGTATTCATATATCTTTGAAGAAAAAAATACCTTATTCAATTTTCTCTTTACTGCAAACACTCTCTTTTCTTTCAGACGTGCGAATATCCAATAGAATCTTTTTTGTAGCGAAAAAGCCGAGTTTTATCACTCTTCGGTTCTTAAGTCCCCACACGTGGTGGGGACATAGTCTTCTAAATCTGCAATTTTCATCTCAGGATTCGCAATTTCTCTTTTATTCTATTAAAAACATCCTGAATTTCATTCACTATGGAAATATTTAATAAACATTTTTAAAGAGAGCAATATAAAGGTATACAAGTTTTAAACTATCTTTTTACAATGTCGAGTGATTTAAAAATGTTTTAAAAATTTCGGAGAATTCTTAACAGTTAAAAACGGTTGAAATCAAGCTCTAACCGCGAAATTAAATGGCTTAATTTAAATCAATACATAATAGTTTTTAATAAAAGTGTGTATACAGAGGGAAAACCGGTTGACTCTGATTATTTTTGCTTGAAATGAAATTTTCTAATGTTCAGTTTATTTGAGGTTATGATTACAAAAATTTTATTTTACGAAAAAATCATGAACTTAAATAAATAAATTTTTCCCTATCGCTTATTATCTACAAAATATTTTACTCTATTATTTATTTATTAAAATGCAGTAAACAAATGATGATTTCAGAGCTTCAATTTAACGAAGTTAAGGGATTTCAAAAACCTTAACAAAATTGCATACTTTTCAAGGCATTTTATATGTTTGATAGGGAATTAAAAATATTTCACGTTTTAATTTTAATGTTTAAATAAATTTGGTTACATTCCGGTGGATTTCAAAAGCTTATAAATAATTTATAATCTTTGAAATTCAACATTACAATTTTTATAATTTTTTAAAACAAAAAATTTAACTAATTCACTTATATATTCTATCATTTTTGTCAAAAATTCACCTGTTTAGTGAAAAATTAATTTTTATAACTGAAAGCTTACATATATAATTTGTGGATCCTATTTTATCTTTTTTAGTTGAAAAATCGTATTTTTTCATATGAATAATCTTCTTGGTTACAAATTTACTCATTTTTGTTCAAGATTGGTAATATTCCGTAAAAATTAACATTTTGCGTTGAAAATTCGACTACTTGGTTAAAGTTGGACTATTTTTTTCAAAATTAATTTTTTTCTGTCAAAAATTCATCGGTTTAATCGAAAATGCATTTCTGTCGTTGAAAATTTAATCGATTAAAAAAATTTTTTTGGTAAAAAATAATTTTTTTAACTGAAAATTTAACTATTCTATCTAAATATTCCATCGTTTTATTAAAAAATGCATCTCTTCACTTAAAAATTATTTCCTACAAATGAAAATGATCTATATTCAATTTTTGGTTCTTAGTTTAATTTAAACTTACAGCCTGATAAAGTGTGGAGCTTTGTCGCATTTCGTCCTCAATGCTATTCGTCTCCATCAATTCACTTTCGATTCGCAATTCTCCGAGAGACGGCAAGTTCAAAATTGGATCAATTTTGGTTGACGAAGAGCCTTCTTTCCTGTTGGACAAATCCAACCTCTTGGCATCGTCAGCACCACTCTTCACCGCCTCAACTTCGGGCCAATTTAAAGTTAGGACTGTATCAGGCTTCAATCTAATCGTTCCGTCTCACTGTTTTCACTTTATACGACGGGACACAACTTTTAAAAACTTTGCAAAACTTGGCGTGACTTGAAGTTTGTTGACGAAAACAAAGCCTTAAGAAAACATTAGAATGACGGCGCGAAAATATTTTTATAAAACATCACACCACTGTTTCCTCTAAAGTAGAGCCGTATAACAGGAGGTCAATTACTACAAAAGTATACGCAATGACACGCGCCCATAGGAGTCGACCTAGCCTGCCCAGGGCAGTACTACTACTACTACTATTCTTCATAGTTTACTTAAGTCCCGTCTTCTATTTCTCTATCATTAAAGAACTCCCACCTTTCTTCTTCCCACCTCGTTAATTCGATCGCTCTCCCTCTCCTCTCCTCTCAAATTTCCATGCCCTCTTACCTGCTCTAATACTTAACTTATCCCTTCGCGCTTCTTCTCTCACCATATATCCTGGCGTCCTCCAGTCTGCTCCAAGTGTCCACCTTATATACCTTTCTTGTAAACTCTCAATATATTTCCTTTCTTTCCATCCCCATATCTCTGCTCCATAACCTAAAACCGGCCATATCAGCGTATCAAATAACCACATTCTCCTTCTCCAATTTTTTTTGAGCCTTCGTTTTCCTATTCCTCATATCTGTTTCATTACCCCTGCTGCTTTTTTTATCCTTTCTCTTACATGAGCTGTATGATCTCCATTTGTCTGCAAGATATATCCCAAATATTTATACTCTTTGACTTCTTCTAACTTTATTC
>NC_046657.1:118766029-118792224 GCF_010883055.1 Belonocnema kinseyi | reverse complement strand
CTAACTCCTCCCCAACCCTTTCTCCTCATTTCTTCTTCCAAGTCTGATATTAATAAATTAAATAAAAGTGGGCTCAGAGGACACCCTTGTCTCACACCTCTCTCCAACCAGAAATTCTGATACTCTCTTTATTAATCCCTCTCTTATCCCCTTCTTTACCATAACTTTGTCTATTTCGCCTCGGTCTAATGAGTCAAACGCCGCCTTTAAGTTCACGAACATTGCTATCATTGCCCCTTTTATCCCTTTTCTCTACTCCTCCTATCAAATCCAAAAAATATTTCTTCCATTCTATCATTTTAATATCTTGGTTTATTCTTTTTCTTCTTTTTCTTTCTCTATTTACTACCTTCCATACCTCTTATTCCGTCCTAGCCTTCTCCGCCTCTTCCTCAAACCTTTTATTCTGTTCCTCTTTCTTTTGATAACACAATTCAGTATACTCTTTCTTTTTTTCCTATATTCTTCCCCATTACTTTTTTCTTTTCTCCACTTTCTTAATTCCTTTCTGACCTCTTTTTTTTTCTCTTTGCAGTTCTCATCCCACTCACTTCTATTCCCCCCTTTACTAACTTCATTATTGTTTGTGCACTCTAATCCTATTTTTATTTCTCCTATCATTATTTCCACCTCCTCGGCCACATTTCCCTCTCCCATTTTGATATTTCTTATTTTTTCTCTAAACTGTTCTTTTCCTTCCCTTAACCAATCCCCTTTTCCTACACTTTTTACATTTTCTCCCCTTTTACTTATATTGCTATTCCTTTTTTGTCCCTCTAATGTCACTATTAAGGAAAAGTGATCCGAATCAATATATTCTCCTACTTCTAGTTTCTAAACCTTCTCTGTTACCTCATCATCCACTATCACATAATCAATTACTGTTCCCCTTTCACTTCCTGAGCGTGTATATTCTCCTTTTTCATCCCCTTCTATATTCCCGTTTAAGATATACCATCCCAACTCCTCCAAGCTATTCAACAACTTTTTTCCCTCCCCATTTAGTACCTTATCTTTGGATATTCTTCCTTTCTCTTCTCCACATTCCCTTCCTCCTCTGTCTCCTGTTCTTGCATTAAATTCACCACCCATTATCATCCTAATCTCTTCTTTATATTCTTCAATCATTTCTTTAATCTCCTCTGCTTTTTCCTGCATATCACCGTTCACATAAATCCCCATTACCTTCCACTTCTCTCCTCCCATCATAGCCTCTTTTACTATTACTTCTTCTTTTTGTTCATTCCTATCTTTCTTATCTTTCCCTGTTATACATTCATTCCTTACTCCCATCACCATTCCACCCATTGCCCTCCCCTTTTTATTCTCCCTCTTTGCATTTTTCACTTGCCATTTGTAACCACTTAGTAACCTTCCCCTGACTCTTTTCCATCCCTTTTCATCTAACCACGTCTCCAACATTATGACTACATCCCATTGTGTCAAATTTCTCATAAGCTCCTTATCCTTTCTCTCTAATCCTGCTATATTACAGTAACAAATCTTCCATTCTTCCCTACTTTCGTTTCTTATCTTTTTCTCCTTCTTACTATTTCTTATTTTCCTATCTCTCGTTCCTTCCTCTTCTAGTTTCCCTGCACCTCATTTCTTACTATCTCTTCCCTTTCTTCATTCCAATCCCACCATACTCCATCTATCTGAATTGTCCCATACTTAACCCATGTTCTCTTTCACTATTTTTAATTTTCTTTCTTCCCACTCTTTCCTCTTTATTCTTTGTTCTATGTTTCTCAGCCTTTCTATCTCCTTATTCCCACTCTCGCCCCCACCGCAATTCCCGTTCAAGCTTTCAAGTTTCTTCATCCTACCTCTTATCTCCTCTACTTTTGTATTATTAACTTCTTCCTGCTTCTCTAGTTTTTGCTCCAATGACTTTATCCTCTTTTCCAACTTTTCCCTGATTTTTTCCCATTTTTTTATTTCTTTCTTAACTTCAGCCATTTCCGGCCTAATTTCCTTCTTTAAGTCCTCTCCCCTTATCTCCTGCTTTTCTTCATAAATCCCCATTACCTCTATCATCACTTCTCTAATTTCCTTTAGCCTTTCTTCTTTCATCCACATTTCATTTTCATCTCCGCTGCCATCAGCACCCTCCCTGTTATCGCTTTTCCCTACCAAACTCTGCTTTTCCGGCGGTGATCTAAACATTTTCTGGTATTTTATACTCGCCCCGATATCTTCCTTCTCTTCACTGCTTTCCCTCTCCCCTCTCTTCCTTTTGATAAATGCTTCTATGGACCCTACGCTTTTTCCTCTTAATCTTTCCTTTTCTATAGTTTTTTTATACTTCCGCCTTGCCTTCCTTTCCTTTATCTCTTTCGGTGTACTGAACACTTCCTGCTTTAATTCTGTTTCTTCCGAGGAGATACTCGCTCCAATAGCCATTAATCAAATTCAAATTTTTCCGCCTTCTATACTTCCCTGCCTCTATCGTTGCTGTCTGTTACCCGTCACGCCTTTCTTTGTCGCTACCCAACCCTGCTACTTCCAATCCGTCAACACAGTCTTCCCACCCTGTCACAAATCTCCAAAAAAACTTCCACACAGATCTGTCTCAATCCTCCTAAATATCTACCTCCCCTTTGCAATCTCACAATCCCTCAATTAGATCTCTCACCTCCATACACTTCCACAATCCTCTCACCTCAAATTTCACCACAATATCAGAAAAACTCAGCCTTAGCAATTCCCACTACTTCACTTACTTCACGTATAAAAGTCTTTTATAAACATCTTTTGAGATTGTGTATTTTAAACATGACCGCTCTAGTCAAAAAATGTTGATTAGTCCCTTAATGAGTGAATCAGGTTATGTATGTAGAGGAAGGCACAAATAGGTTGTGATTATTCTGGTCGCAGCGGTGATGAAGACCTTGCACATCGCATATATGCAGGAAAAGAAGTGTGACCTGTTGCGCTAGGCCACCTCTATTGATGCCATATCCGACGGACAACGCACGCCAGAAGAGTAGAACATAATGAGGGGCTGCTGGCGATTGGCCACTGCATTAACGCGAGCAAGCCAGTCCGCTCCAAGGGCACGATAGAGTGAGCTACAGGAGAGAGGGTAGCCGCCGATTAGCTATCAGGTTCGCACAAGTGCACTAATCAGATTCTCGTAGCAGGACCATACTGTGATTGGTGGAGATCGTGTTTTGAGCGAAATATATCTCCTTATCCTTCCTTCTTTGCTTCGTCCCCGTCCTGTACGCTAGTTACAACGGATTCGTCACCAAACGGAAACATGGCCAAGAGCAACACGCGCAACACACCAGACACAGTTTCTGGCATCAACTAAACTGCATTAGGCATTCCTTCTAATAGTTCTGACGAACCTGAAACGTGTTTTGTACAATTGGAGCATCAATTAACGCTTTCCGTTACTATAAGCGATGAAAAAATTCAATTATATCACTGAGTATCTAAACCCAAAGTATGCCATTGCGGTAAGTGATATTTTAACACAAACTTTCGCGAGGGAAATATATATATGCGCGTCAAAACTGAGGTAATCAAATGTATAAGTGAACTGCAAAAATGTGTCCCGCTTTGGCTTGGTCTTTTGCCTATTAAGACTCAACAAATCTTAACTTTTTGAACGAAAGATAGTGTATACAGTATGGCTAACCTCACCAATTCCATTGCAGATATTGAGTAAATAATATATACTATATAATTAGTAATCGCTCTAACGCTTGACCCTCATGGTGAATTTGGAAATTGCAGAAGCTATTACTTCTTTTTACTAGAAAATCGCTGTTGTTTCCACGAGTCGCTACCAATCGTATTGCAATCGTCGAAATTCTCGTTAACGCTTGAGAAGCTGTTGTTTATCAAATGAAAAAGGTTAATTCGTTGATGAAATTCAGTGCTGATGCAAAAAGATGCATCACACCGTTCATATAGCCGGGAAATGCTTACAAGTGTCGCTAATATACTCTAGTAACACTAGCGCGAAATCTCTTCGCCTCTTCATAACGGAACCGACATCAAAGGCAACCTTTATTCGGTGAAATGGGTGCATATGCATGTGCTTTTCCTAGATTGTTAACTTCCAGACGGCGTGCGCAAAAGTCTCATAAAACTCTTTGTGGCAAACGAATTGACAGACGCGAGTTACGGCTTATTAACTTTTAATTTGAATCACAGACTGCATGGCGATTTCACATGGAGTTTCATCATCGTGGAATCTCAAAGTCGATGATCGGAGCAGAATTTCTCAGATACATCGGTCTTAATAGACTGCGTGACGGCTCTCTTATTATACTCTTATTGTTACAATAAAGAATGAAAAGTAGCATTATATTATAACAATGCGAGCCCTTTCGGTAACTAGCAAAGCTCGTTGTTTAGCTCCGGACAATTATCGGCGTGCTGCAAAGGGGTTTGATACTTGAATGGTGTAGTTACATACCCCGCACCCTTCAGAGAGTAGCTGGAAATCCCCCCTACACGCGGTACTGAAACCTGGTGGAGAGAATTAGCGAGCTTGAGCAGAATATCCTGTTCACATTAAAAGAACTATTTCCAATAAATATTAAAGCAGAAAACGAGATCGAAAAATTTTACAGGCGAATAAAAGCAGCAGTTCGTTACCATGAAACACAGCGATAGACTGTAGTTCTTCTTTCTTTATGCTAGGAATTATATTATCTTGACGTGAAGCTTTGATAAAAACTGCTGCAAATATAGTGGACGGTCATGCCTTACGTCTTCCAGGAAAATTATCTTCAAAAACTGTATCCTTTAAGTAGAACACAAAGTGGCGCAACTTATTGTGCCAAATTTTAATGAATTTAGTTTTATTTTAACCGGCATCATATATAAACGTCCAAATAGTAGCTTGCAAACGCGCAAACTAGACAGAGTGCAGACGCACGTGTGATACGTACTCGATTACTTCCGAATATACTCTTAGAGATGCTTATAATCACAAATAGGAACCTCAGAAAGAATAGGCCTATCTAAATGTTTACAAGCGCGAACTTAGCCGAAAACAGACATACATGCTATTTACTCGGTTGTACCGGATTCCACTCTTGGATATGTTCATATTGATGAATATGAAAATGTGCAAAAATGTACCGAAAAATCGACGAATTGTTCTTGAGATTCCCATAGTCGAATTGTGGCAACAAATGGTGTTATCTTGGCTGATTGTGGTTTTTAGAGAAAAACTATCCTAAAATCAAAACGGCAAAAAAGTATTCACTTAAAATTTCGAAAAAGAGGACGACTAGTCCGTTAGTTACCATCCGCTTTGCCCACAAAGACCACTTTAGACGAACGTACAGATACTAGGTAATGCTATAAGAATTAATAGTAATAAGCACTATTCTTCGAACGCTTCTAGCCTGTCCGAATAGACCTTCTATCAGGCACCTCAGGCAGGTGTTCGGATTCTCTGGGGTGCCGAGAATAAATACGGTCGCTCTGCGCTACCTTTGCAGACACTCTATCGTCTTGATATCCAGTTTAAGTATTCATTTAAGCCTAAACGTCTATTTCTACATAGATTTCCTCCCTCAGCCTGTCGAACTCCTCTAAAGTTAGACAGGTTTCAAAATAACCCGCCACAACGTTCGTTGCAGTTCGCTCTTCTTTTTTCTATACAATGAGCCTAAAGAATTTCTCCACATGAAGTTTCCGCAACCGCTGCCCCCTGTGGGGTATATTGGCTGCTGTTTACGAGCCGCGCTTTACGGTTTTACGGTCTATAAAATATAAGATTCGACCTGCTGTACTGAAGTCTCAATTCAGATACCTCCTTTGTGATCCCGGCCTGTCCGCCTCTACTACGGGGCAGGTTGCGGAGTTCAAGGATTTTTTAACCCTGATGCCATTCATCTTCTGACACGGCGACCACATCATAGCTCAGCGACAGGAAAACACGCGCTCTCAATATCACAGGAGGCTCCTCTATTACCCCCTGAATCGATTAGACTTGTAATTTTTTACAAGTATTCAGACTGATTAGCTATTTTTCCAAAATACTTGGCTTCTAGGCGAAGTTACGAAAGTGATACAAGAGAAAAAGTTACAGATCAGGAAGTTATACGTAAATATAAAAAAATTATAATCTTCTAGTCCCTTGGAAGTTCGACATTTTGAAAAAAACGCTATTTTCGAAAAAATTCTAGAACCCTTCAGTTTCGATCAATTTTGATCCACAAGGCCGCATTTTTTTCTTTATTACTGCAACTTTAATTTAAAAACTTTTCCTAATTCTTTTACGTAATTGCAGCGTGTGTATGAGGCATTAGGTACTTGCAACTTTTCTAAAAATTTAGGGCATTTTCCAGATGCCACTGTAACGTTAATTAGATAATGTAGAGGATCTACGACGACGCAATTTGTTCGTCTTGATGCTAGCTTTCGCTCCGTTTTTAGATTTTTCACACAACATATATTTCAAACATCCCTAAACATCTTCAACGAAGGATTCCGCCCAAAGATAAAAATAATGGACACGATGGGCATGAAACTTGGGCCAGGTGCGATTGAATTTGCTAAAAGACGCGATGACCGACGTATCGAATCTGCGAACCGTCCAAGCTCTGAGTGCTCAAAAGAGGTCAGATCGAAGCGGAAGCAGACAAGGCTGGAAGAAATTGAAGAATTTGAGCAAGAAGAAGGTCTTTCGTATGGTCCAGGCATCGCAGACTAAGTTTAGGTAAGAATTTTTCAAGATTCTTAGTTAAAAAAATTTAAACGCGTTTTTCTCGAAACGTTTTGAAAAATAAGCTCCATCGTATCTCGCGAACCAGTGAACCCATTCTTATATTTGAACCACATATTCTACACATGAATTGTAACAAGGGGAAGCAAAATAATTTTTCTATTTATTGATAAAACTTCATATATTTGCTTCATTTTGCAGCTGAAGTCATACAGAATCTAAAACCATTTGATTTTTTTGTTTCAGGTAAGCCGTTTTTAAGTTCTGATGGAACTACCAAAGCATTCAAGTTTTGAGATGTTTTTCACAACTACCGTCTTTGTAATAAAAAATTAAATAAAATAAATAAAAAATTTTTTTATGTATTTTTAAACTTAATTTATCACTCCCAACAACTTTTATAGCGGTATTTTTTATAGTTTTCTTGGAAAAAATTCGCAAAAATAGCCTTTTTTTGGGTGCTTCGGGTGGACCCTTCCTTGACAGAATATTTCCTGTATAGTTCCCGCAAGATTTTCAACAATTGACTCTACTTCCATAGAAGAATTTAAACGGAACGGTATCAGGGTTAATGCCGTTAGAGTGACAGAGATGATAATAATATGGGGCGACGGTATGCTAATCTTGAAATGACACCGCCTTTGAATATCAAAATATAATCGTGCGTACCCGAATTCAATTCGGATGATTCGAGGAAAGTAAACGTTAGTTCAAAGGGTTGTGATTCTTCTTCGGGAATGCGTGATAAGTTAGAGTTTCGCATAAATAAAATGGCCCTAAAACATTTTTGCAAAATCTTTTTTTGTTGAGTCGTTATTGTTATTTAACTTTTTTTTAGCATTGTCCTCCTAATCTCAATTGATTTCAATGTTTAATTGACTAATTAGGATAGCTCGTTTAATTCCGAAGATTTTGGTAAAAAAAATTAGGGAACTCGCATATCATTAAAAGTTATGCGTGTTTTCGTGTTGACGTTCCGCGCTCCATGCCACGCGACGTACAATATTCACAACGTTGAAGTTAGCCACAATTAGGGATTTCAGAGTTGTGTAATTAATTTTTAAAAAACTAAAAATCATATCAAAAAAGTAAAAACACCTCTGGATTCGTCTCGGAAATATCTCGGTGAAGATTTTTTTTTGTTTAAACAATTTGTTAAACAATTATGCCATTTGTTATCTTTCTAAAATTGTTATAAACAGGAATGCAATGGTGCATATTTTCTTTTGATCCCATGTATACTTCGCTTATAACAATTGCAATTAATTACGAGAACAATGCTAAAAAAGTTAAATAACAATAACGACTCAAAAATGAAAATTTTGCAAAAATGTTTTAGGGCCATTTTATTTATGTAAAACTCTAAATTATCACGCATTCCCGAAGAAAAAATACAACCTATAAAAAAAGTGGCCCACTTCATACATTTTGACACATTTCTTTGGAAGATGCCGTGAATTCTCTTGTCCAGATACTTTTCGCGGAAGTTTTCTTCCGGTGCTTTCTCTAATCCGGGCCTTCACGCATGAGTACTCAAGATGGATCTTTTATGCATTGTGTTCACCCCTGATACTGAAGCCAATATCTTTGTTCAGAAACGCTCCGTTGCCCACTTCATCGTGTTTCAGAAACATTTTAAGGAAAGAGTATCTTGGCGGGGTGAGATGTAAAGTCGCAAAATAGACTAATTGAGGTGCATGCTTTTATTAATGTGCATAACTTTTCGTGACCTGCTACCAAGAGATCGGAGCTCGTCCTTCGTCACAGTATGTCATTGAATTTTTCTCGCTTGAAAATAACCTTGGCGCATTTTTCCAACTAGGACTCGATTCTAATCTCTTAACTGCGCTCTCTGACAATCCCCAGGGCTAGAGATAGTGTCAACAATATAAACCAAAGCGAAGCGGATTCACGGTGTTGCTCTGAAAGGTATCTTCCTTAAATGCGAAGTTGCTAGATATCATACAAAGTTTTCCAGAGGAGATAGTACTTCTGGTTATCCAAAGAAGTATCAATCTCTCTATGCCCCTCACGATATATGGCTGAAAATTTAAGCTTTCCGACAGACATATGATAAGTCTATAGGATGTTCAATCGAAAGATTACAAATAGTCAATCCAGGCCATCGTATACAACACTTTCAAACAAGTTATTTGCCTGTAGTTCTTAGGTTTAGCTTAGGTGCCCACCTTTGTAAGGCGTACTGTGCATCCTGCTACCAACCACTCTGGAATAGGCTCTTCCGAATTTCGAAATAAGGTTAAAAACGCGGAACATATTCTGATTGGTTAAAGGAAACTTTTTCCACCAAAAGATCTTAACTCTATCTGGTTGCGGGGCGGAATAGTTAATCATTTCAATTAATACTTTTTTCACCTCCGTGGTAGTTACATGTGGGCATTCCACCCCATGTGTTATGAAGGCACTATACAGCCCCTTAAAGCTATATATATGCTTTGCCTCTTCATTCAGTGGATGCTTCACTTCGTAGACTTCTCTCCAGAATGTCTTGAGCTCCTCTGGTTTAAGTGGATCGTCGACATTAACTGAAGCGTCTTCGAAGAGTCTTTTATCACATGAGTTGACAACTTGTTCAATTTTAAAAACACGTGACCTGCGCCGAAGAAAGGGGGCTTACTCTAAATAGTGATATTTTTCAAGGTGAGCGGTCGAAGTCGACCCGATAGACGCTAGTTTTAGGAGAAAGGGAAGATCATGATTTCTTCCCTCTCCTCTTAACATTCTATTCTCACGCACATAGTGGCATTGTAGGTTCGGCTCATGAACGGGGTATAGATGAGACGCGTAGATGTGTTGGTGAAAGGTGGAAGGTGTTTCACGGGATTTCGAGCGAGAACCCGATTTTTCGGGTACCTAACATCTCAAATATCAGCAATAATAACGGCCGCAAATTTTTATCGATGGTTTCATTGAAAAGAGCAACTCAAAAGCTGTCAGAAGTTTAGAAACCTCGAAAAAATATTTAAATTGAAACAATGTTACTTAATTTGAATAGTATAAATTTTAAACTTACAAAACGAGTTCTCTCGGTTTTGAACATATAATGGATATAATTTATTTGAAATTAAATTGAACTAAATTTATATTTTTTGAATGTTATTCAATAATCGGTGAATAATATAAAAAGTAAAATCTTTATTTGCTCTCTTTTATCATTATATCTTCAAAACAATATCTTAACAACAAATATATTAAAACATTAATTCGATTCACATCCTGAAGTTTTATAAAATTATAATTTACATCTGTACCTCTGATAAATATAGGTTCTCAAACATTTTAGTTATTGTATACATTATTTGTAATGTTCCTTACTTATTTTTATATAGCATGTTCAGAAATAAAACCTTAATAAATATTCAATTAAATTATATTTATAATATAAAAAAGTGTAAGTATTCGCCGAACTCTTAAATGGTAAATTTAAACTTGTGACATTCACATTTTTTTCAAGAAATTATTTTTATAATTTATTAATATAAATATTATTTATCATGTTTTCAGAAAGGAAGTGAAGCGAGAGTGGTGAAATTTTTGTAAGTGAGGAAGGTAGGTGGTTTAGTTTGAGTGAGAGTGAAGGGTTTGGTTGAAAGGACGAATTGAGTGAAAAATCAAAGTTTAAAGTTTGTTTTTGAGGTTAGGTTAGGGCGACGGGTGAACGAAGAAACTGAGAAAATCAGGTCGAGTTGGGTGTTACGAGATATGGAAAGAAGTGGGGATAAGGCGGGCATCGAGGCAAGCTGTGAAAGCAGTGACGACGAGCGGTACAAGACGCCGGTTAGGAGTGAGGGAACCGCGATAACAGCAGCAGGCCTAGGGAGGGGTAACAGGAGAGGTAGATGAACGAATTTCGAAAAGCTTAACAGAGAGGCACAGTGCACCTATAGCGTAGGTTCGATACGAATGCTTGACAGTGGCGAAACCGGGCGAGTGCAACAAGCAGCGAGGGAATGATTAGTGGAGGGGAAAAATCGGTAGAGGAAAAAAGGAAAAGGAACGAGGGCGAGGAGTTGGAGGGAGGTAAAAGCTCAAAGAAAAGGATAAAAAGAAAAACACCGGAAAGAGAGAAAGGTGAGGGGAACTTGCTGACAAAGATTCAAGCAATGTTCACAGGCTTTAGAGATGAGACATGTGGGATGCTGGAAGTTATGAGGAGGCAGGGGGGGAGCTAAAGGAGGAGGTACAAGGAATTACGAAAGAAATGGGATGAGTGGGAAGAATTTTGGAAAGGCGAAAAAGAGAAAGTCTGGCAAAAAATGGAAAGCTTAGAGAATCAGCAAAAAGAATTTGATGAAACTAAGAAAAAAGTGTTGAGGTTAATAGAAGAGAGAGTAAATAAGATAGAAGTGGGCGTTGAGAGAAAAAGGGTTGAGTTAACAGCGAGCCAGGATACATCAGAAGTTAGAGTAGGCGTGCAAGTAGAAAATGAGAAACAGCGTAATATATTGTCACAGATCGAAAAACAAATAGAAGGGGAGCAACGAGCAAAGCGGAAATAGAACGTAATGGTCAAAGGGCTGAAAGTGAATAGTGAAACGGGAGAGGAAGAGGTTAAGAAGTTGATGAAAGATATAGGAGCAAAAATTAGAGTAGAAGGGGTAAAGAGAGTAGGAAGAATGAGGGAAAGGAGGGAAGGCATGTTTCTAGTGACATTAGAGTGTGAGGAAGAGAGGTTTAAAGTTATGGGGAAAAAGAAGTTGTTGAGGGGAAGGTCAGAGAGAATTAAAGAAGATCTGACATGACAGGAAAGGAGAATAAAATGGTTGATTGAGCAGAGGGCATGGGCGGAAAGAAGGAAAGGTAACAAGGTAATAATAGGGAGGGATAGAATTTGGGTAAACGGAGTGATAAGAATATGGGAAGAAGAAATAGAAGACTTGAGAACTTGGAAAACAACGCAAGGAAAAGAGAAGGATAAAGAACAGGTAAATACGAAGGAAGGAAATGAGTCGGGGTTTACAATTTAAAAAAAGGGCTAAATAGGAGGACAGGAGGAAGAGGAGGAGAAAATTGTCTTGTGAAGGTGGTTTTTTGGAATGTCTCAGAATTAAAAAACAAGGATAAGGTGTTTTGGGGGAAGTGACAAAATGGGATGTAATAATGATGCGTGAAACATGGGCGGATGAGAAAGACTGGAAGGGTATGAAAAGAACGTTACCGAAAGGATATGTTTGAACGATGCAAGAAGCAAAAAAAGAACACATTAAAGGGAGAGGGATGGGCGGAATGGTCTCAGATGTGATAAAAGAATTGACAGTAAAAGAGGGAAAGAGGGAGAAAGGAACGATAAAGATGGTACAATGGCAAGAAGAATTATAGTTGGAAAAGTCAGAATAGCAGTAGTTTGTGTATATAGAAGAAGAGGGGAAGAGGAAAGTTGGCGAGTAATTAAGAAGTGGATGGATAAAGAAAAAAGAGTTAGTCTTGATTGCAGGTGATTTGAATGCATGGACTGGCGAACAAGGGGGAGGGATTTTGGATAGAGAATAAGAAGCATATGTAAGGAGTTCCAGACATAGGGAGATATACAGGGAGGGGAGAAGGTTTCTAGACATAATAGGAGAAACAGGATGGTGTATTTGTAATGGTAATATGAAAGGAGATGAGGAAGGAGAAATCACATTTGTAGGGAAGGGAGAGACAGTGATATACTACATCCTGGCGGCAGAAATCATTAGAAATTTGATAAGTTTCGTGAAAGTGGATAATGAGATTAGGTCCGAGCATTTTCCGGTAATACCTGCACTAAAAGGTGATGGCAAGAAGCGAGGAAGTTGGAGAAAGGAAAGAGGGGGAGAAAAGAACAAGAAAATGGGAGCCTGGGAGGTAGATAAACTGAAAGATTTTAAAGCAAAAATGGAAAAGGAGAAGATTAGGTTCATAGAAGAGGAGGGGGTAGACTCGTTAGTGGAAAGGTGGAAAGGGTTAATTGAAAAGGTAAGGGATGAGATAGGTACAAAAAAAGAAAGAGAAGAGGAAATAAGAGGCTGGTAGGATGAGGAATGTAAGGAGAGCTAAGAGAGAATGAAAGAGTGTGTAAGAAACTGGAGAATAGGGGAAATGGAGAAGAGGGAGTACAATAGGAGAAAACGGGAACATGAGAGGTTGCTAGAAAGGAAAAAGCAAAGGGATAAGGAAAAGTACAAGGAAGAAATCGAAAAAGCGGCCAAAGAGGGTAGGGTTTGGGATGTGATAAACAAAGAAAGAGAAGGAAAGAAGGACGTGAACGAATAAATAGAGTTGGGTGAGTGGAGAGACTAATCTAAGGGGCTATTAGGGGGAGAACAAAATAAGATAATAGGGGGAAATAGAAAGTTAGTACTAGGAGAAAAGGAGGTAGGGAATAGAATAACGAGAGAAAAAGTGGATGCGGCAATGAATAGATAAAAAAGGAACAAGGCTACAGGAAAAGATGGTATGGAGAACGAAGGTATGAAGAGAAGGGGTAAGGAAACTACTTTTCGAGATCTGCAATAAAGTATAGAATGGAGAAGGGTGGCCAGAAGAGTGGTTGACAGGGCTGGTGGTGCCACTTGTCAAGAAAGGGGAGGGAAAAAAGGTAGAAGAGTACAGAGGGATCACTCTTATTCCAGTTGGGTACAAAATATGTACAGGAATTGTAAGAAAGAGGTTAGAGAGCCAGATAGAGGAAATAGAAAGTATTCCACACAATTAGAAGCGTTTCAGAAAAGGGATGGGAACCATTGACAACATTTACGTACTGAACTATTTGATAAACAGGAATCTAGGGAAAAAGAGAGCCAAACTAATCGCGTTATTCGTGGACTTTAAAGCAGCATTTGATTCGGTAAACAGAAAAGTGCTGTGGCAGGCAATGAAGGAGAGGGGAATAGAAGAAAGGCTGGTGGAAAGGATAAAGGAAATTTTCACTGAAACCAGGCTTAGGGTGAAGATACGAAAGGAAAAAGGAGAGGTATTCAGAATAGATAGAGATCTGAGGGTGAACGTAGAGAAGACCAAGGTGATGTGTTTCAGGAAGAGAAACACCATTCTAGATTACGTTTGAAAGATGAACGGACGGACAGTGGAAAGGGTGGATGAATTCTGTTACTTAGGTTTTTGGTGTGAGCCAGGAGAGGGAAACGAGCTGCAAATGAGGAAAAAATTTAATGTGCGAGTAAAGTAAATGGCCAATTATGGAGCATAGGAAAGAGAAGGTTTGAGGACGATTGGAGAATGAGGGTCTGGTTGTTTGATGCGGTGGTATGGGCGGTGTTGTGTTAAGGAGAGGAGATTTGGGGATGGAAGGAACATAGGAAAGTAGAGAGCATGCATGAGCGATTTTTGAGGTGAGTAATGGGAATTAGCTGGAGTTGCCCAGGATGATTACTAGACAAATTAAGAGAGCATGGAGGTTTGAAGAGAAGCTAAAAAGGGGAGAGGGAAGTAAAATTACACAAGCATCTTTCGGCGAAATTCGGAACAACGAAGCGAGAGGCAATTTGGGAAATTCAAAATGGGAGGAAGAAAGGAGAAAAATGAAAAGGGTGTATAATATTCGAGAAGGGGTTATGGAGTTGCAGACTATAGAGTTAGAGCTATTAGTTAAACAAGGAGAAGAGAGACGGTCAAAGATAATAGATTAGAGGTACAATAGATGGTATAGAATGGTCAAAGGGTTGACGGAACCAGAATATCTGCAAAAAATAAGAAAGGAAGAAAAATGGAGTAAGGTTGTACGGTTCAGAATAGAAGAATGAGTGAGTGCTTGTAGATATTGAATGGATGAAGAGAAGAATCTATGTATAGTATGTGGATATGAATTGGAGTCATGGGCACATGTTTTAGAGAGATGCACAGGAGAGGAAGATGGGCAGTTGAGTGTTGATGAGTGTGTAAAGTGGATTTTTGATGGTAATGGTCAGGGAGTGACGTGGACGAAGAAATTGGAAGAAATAAGGGAAAGTAAGGGAATAGGGCAGAGCCGAACGGTGGAGCCTGAAAAAGGAATTTAAAAACCAAAGTTAAATTTAAAAACATAGAAAATGTTTGTTTTTATGGTAAAAGGAAACGAAAGCCCTGGAAGATCGCTCATTACTAGAATTATTAGTTTTATTTTTGGTTGTTATTATTTTATTTTTTTTTAAGTAAGGAGAAACATTAGTAGATAAGTAGCGGATAACTTATATTAAGGATGGAACGTAAATTTTATGTATAGGGAGCGGAGGCCCTCAAACGCGTAAATGGTAGAGCTTAAATATACATACATTCATAAAACTAAGCTTATTGGATAACGATTTAATTAATGCTTTACTCAAAACATTTCTTTAA
Source organism: Belonocnema kinseyi (assembly GCF_010883055.1). NCBI lineage: Eukaryota > Metazoa > Arthropoda > Insecta > Hymenoptera > Cynipidae > Belonocnema > Belonocnema kinseyi. The sequence continues at coordinate 118,777,211 of NC_046657.1, read as the reverse complement.
AGCACTTGCAATGCTGTTTTGAAATATAAAATGAGTAAAATTGTTTTCATTTAAATTTATTCTCACAAAAATAACATTTCTTTTATTTACAAAATTTTGAAACGTGATCTGGCCCCATTGCTTACAATACCAAAACAGGGAGTGATGGGACCACTAGTGCCGCGCTGGAGAAATTAGGAGCTAATCAACTTAGGACACCAAAAAATCGCCATTTTTTCCTGATGAACAAGGCTGGTTACAACAGAGGGTACTAATCTGAAAAACTGCACCCGATCTCAGCGAAATCGCGGTAAAATTTCAGCCACAATCACGTCTCACGACCGTGAGATAGATGGTTACAGTCTGTAACAGAATCAATACGACGATCCGCCAAAAGTTTCCTGCACTCTGAGGAAACGGAGTAACCCAAGGACGACCGCCTTCTGCATTTTCCCCGAAAGTGTTTTAGCATATTGTTCGCAAATAGGGATGCTTTTCTGGCTACTAACCAGTGAAAGCTTGGCACCTCTAAAAATTCGATAACGAACACAGTTCGCTTCTCGAGGTCAAGAAGAACCATGTCAGGCCTCGAGTGTGCAACAAAAACAATTGTCGAGAATATGAAGTTCCAGTATATGCGGCACTTCTCATTCTAGATAGTTGACTCGATTTCCCTATGAGCATTTAGAGGAGCGATATTACGGTTAATACCGTAAGAGTGACAGATATGGTAACAAAGCACTCTTAGTGCTGCATTGTGCCTCTGGGTGTAGGTTGTTCCCGCATGAGTTAGACAACTAGTTAGTATGTACTATAAATGATCGGCGTGTGCATGGCACGCCCTGCAGCTATCATCGGGAATGTCTTGGCTCAAAATGTGGCGACGGTATGTTAAGGTGGAAATGACACTGTCTTGACATGCCAAAATGAAACGCTTTATGCCAGACTGCAATCCCGGTGATTTAAGGAAAGCAAAAGTTAGCTCACACGAGATTGACTGATCCTCCACATTTCCGTGGAAGCTGCCGTGCATCCTTTTATCGAGGAGCTGTACACGAAAGTTTTTCTCTTGTGTCTTTCTAATCCCGGCTTTCACGAGTGATTACTCGAGATAGATAAGATTTGATGCATTTTGCTTACCCCTAATACTGAAGTTAAGTCCGAGTGTTCAAGCAGCATCCTCCGCTGCTTTGTGCAGAAATGCTCCTCAGTCCACGACTTCGTGCTTCCTGACCATTTTAAGTTGACGGTCTCTTCCATATGCGACTCTATGTGCTGTACCCAGAATAATCCTGTTCTGAAGACCTTTAAGATTCAATATTCCGCAACAAGCTCGACGGTGTGAGATGTAGAGTCGCGTAACAGAAGACTTTAGATACATGCTTTTTTACATGTGTATAAACTTTCGTCTCCCGATATCAAGGGATCTGAGCACGTTCTTCGTCCATGGTAACACTCCAAATGAATAGAGTACTACCGGGCGACAAGCATGTTCCTTCCAGATACTTTATACCTTGCCAAAAGTTCAGAAGACGAAATCTGCCGGAGGAGACGTTTGTATCTGCTTCAGAGAGTATCCTTTATAAATGTCACATCCTGGATACGGCTTTGTGACACACCCAGGTATGTGTAAGTCTCTCCAGCGGAAAGGTGTCGTATAGAACTTCTATCGATGAGGTAAGGGTGTTCAGGGATGCAATTAAGTTTTCTTCGCTTCAAATAAACCTTAGCGCATTTGCCTAACCCAAAATCCATTCCTATTTCCTTAGTATATCGTTCCACAATTCCTAGAGCTAGATGTAGCTGCTCTTTGTTTTTAGCATAGATCTTAAGATCGCCCATGTTAAATACATGAGTGACCTTGTACTTTCGACCTGCAGGTTTGCCGCAGAAGTACCCGTCGGAATGGTGAAGTGCTATAGATAGTGGCAATAATGTAAGGCAAAAGAGGAGTGGGCTCATGGTGTCGCCATGAAAGACACCTCTCTGAAAGGTGACCTTGTTAGTTGTTACACGATTTTTTCCAGATTTGATCGTGAATCTGGTTTTCGAAAGCGGCATCAATCTCTCTATGCACCGATCTATTTGCGGATGAACCTTTAAGATTTCCAAAAGATAGATGATAATTCTATGGGAGGTTGAATCGCAAGCTTTTCGGTAATTAATCCAGGCCATCGATAGGTTACGCTGGTAGTATAGTACATCTTTGCAGACACATCTATCAATGAGCAAGTTCTCCCGACATTCCGCTACGCCTTTCTTTGAGCCTCGTTGTTCAGACATTTCTTACAACACAGGTCTCTCGGCTTCTCTTAGCGTCAAATAGTATCAGTATTCTCTCAACAATCTGCTGCCTGATTGTCAGCACCTTTGACTTGTTAAGTGTGTGGTAACGGGTCCGAAGCTCGCGCACAAACTTTTGAACCTTGGCGGTAAAATTCTTGCCAGATGTGATGTATTCAATCACAAACTGAATGTGGCACGCGTACTGTCTTGCCCAGCCTATCTTCATGGCGAGTTGATGCATTCGTTTTTTGGTCTTATGATCCACCGATGGTTTCATTTTGCGGTTTGCATCGGCTAAAGCTTTCGCTGCACTCTACATGCAACAATTGATAGTCCAAATGTTGAATTTTTCGGAAAAATGTCCACGAAGCTCGTCGTCGATTTCAGCCAGATCTTTAGGCTTGAGAGAAACCTGGGTGGTAATGTTTCTCCGGGTCATAAAGCATCGCTCTTCCCCTATGGAATGCCTGACCGCCGCTGGTTTTAGTTTCGCCTCTCTTTCTCTGTTGCCGGCTTGTTCTGGCTGTGGTAGAGTCGGCGTTCTGCTTACATAGCCCCTTTTTTGGAGTACTTTGGTATGGTTTCACAAACATTGATGCGAAAAGTGCGATAGCTCCGAGTGTTTCTCGCACCACAGAGCATGCATTCGTGCCATGGAACCCCGTTCAGTGGCCACAATCGCATCGCAGCACTCTCGCAAGTCGCGATATAGTTGCTCCGTCCATTTAAAGGTCCCGAGATTCCATCGATCCATCGCATTAAATCGATCTTCATTGGCTCCTCCGGCTCTAGAGTGGCCGGCACTTTTGTGCCAGATATTATGCAGTCGAACACACACTGAATGCGGGATGCGTATTATCTTGCCCAACCTATCTTTTTGCTGACTTGATGCATTATTTTTTTAATCTTATAGTCAGCCGTTGATTTTATATAACGCATCCGCCAAAGTATTTTCTGCATTATATAAACTACAATTGATTGTTTAGAGTTCGGACTCTTTATAAAAACTAGGATGTTGATATTTGTCCTGGTCCTGAATCATCGGGATTCCTCTCTTGGATGCTTGACCGCGGTTGGTTCCTGTGTCTCCTTGCTTTCTCTGTTGCCTGCTTGTTCTGGCTGCGATCAGCTAGGCTCTTCGTTTCCATTACCCCTTTTCCAAAATTGATGCGACTTTGATGCGAAAAGGGAGAGAGCTGTGATTTTTTCTCGTACCACAGAGCGTGCATTTGCTCTAGATAACCTTCTTGTTCAGGGGCCATACTGGTATGAGGTTATTCATAAATTACGTAACGCAATTTTTCGACCTAGTTGTTCATTTTCTGTTTCCTGGCGCTAAATAGTTCTTAGTTCTAGAGATAGCTTCCATCATTCCTTCAGCAGTAATTAGTGGATATTTTTCCTCTGCGCCTTGTAACCTTTACCTTTGGCAAAAGTTAGGATAGCGCTTAAAGTCGACCCGACAGACGCGACTTTTAGGTGAGAGGGAAGACTCACGAAATCTTCCCTCTCCACTTACCACTACATTCTCACGGAAAGAGATAGGTTGTGGACGCCGCTCATGGACAGGGTATAGATGAGACGTGTAGATGTGGTGGTGAGTGTTGGGAGGTGTTTCACGGAATCTCGAGCTCTCGAGGCAAAGCCCGATTTCTCGGGTACGTTACAACTCAATTATTAGCAATAATAACTTTAGGATTTTTTTCTCGATGGTTTCATTAAAAAGAGCAGCTCAAAAACTATCGTAATGTGTAAAAACCTTGATTTCGATTTTTTTAGATTAAGCCCCTTTCTTCGGCGAACGTCACATATACTTTCCACAAGAAAACTTCAATCTCTTTTCGACTAGATGGATTTTTAACGGCACATGGTGTTTTATTGAACAGACGAGAAGGATGAGTATCAGACGTGGAATTTTCCTGAAAAGACTTTACTCTCTCTTCAAGGTGCTCTTTGGCTATTAAAAAAGCTCTTATCTTTTGCGTCCAGTGCTGCTTTATTGCCAAAATTTTGCTTTACTTCTTTTGTCACTAAGCAAGGAAATCGCGTTCTTATAAACTATACAGTTCAGTGTCCATAAATTAACATCTTCAGGGAGCAAGTCGGGAGAGGCACATTAGCCTCAGCTGATTTGTCCAGTCGGAAAAATACATTTTCGTGAATTTTTCATCTGCTAGGTTTAATGTTGGCACTATCGGCTATCGTCAACGTGGTCTCGCTAAAGCGGGTTGTATGTTCCGTGGAGGATGTTTCTTTTCTTCTTGCTGATGAGCAGGTTCATATTCCTTTCCTCGTCGCTCCGGTGAGCTTCCTTCCCAAAATGTAAGGAGAAATTGTAATAATTATATTTTTTTAAGTTGTTTTAAAATGGAACCGATCTTTCATCAACAACTATGATCTAACAATAAGGTAAGTTGACAAATGAGGTGAGAATTTTATAAGATGATTTATTAAGATGTTTGAAATCTTTTGCGATTATGTTATAGGTACAAAACTAGGACTCTAACGTTCCAAATGTTCTAGATATTTAATATATCTTGCATGTACATTGCCTCTACATGTTTTATAGATCGCCTACAAAATGCCAATATAAAATGTAATCTTCGTTTTCCAAAATGGTGTTGGTGTCACATGAGTCAAACCACAAGCTGTTCCCAATTGCAAATTTCATTCTATAAAATCGAGACGGCATCATCAAACTACAGTTTAAGCAATCATCAATGATCTACTACCAGAATTTCAAATCAATTATTATTAATTTTTTAATTGGAAAATGGTAAGCCTAAAAAATTCAGAACTTCCTTGCATTTTTTCATAAATTATTCTTATTCTATGAGTATTAGGTTTGAGAGTATCAGTTCATGCAGGCATTCTGATATTGTTGGGGAAAAAAACATTCCTACAGTTGTGATTTTCATCAACCGCCAAAACCCACCCCTAGTCTTTTTGACGAAACAGTTCAGAAGTGACTCCTTGTAAAGCAGCCAATACATTCTAAAATTGAAAAAAATAAAATTCAAAACCAGAAAAATTCAGATTATGTTTCCAACCCCATAATGATATTAAGCAGCCCTTAAAATCGACCTCTAGTGCTTTTCACGAAACAGTTCTGAAGTTACCGCATGCAAAACAGCCAATAAAATTTTTAATTCAAAATTGTCACAAAATTCACTTTCAGAAAACTCCAACCTATGTTCCCAAACCCATAATAATATTAAGCAGTCCCTGAAAACCACCCCTAGTGCATTTCAAGAAAGAGCTTCGAAGATTCTCCATGTAAAACAGCGAATACATTTTTTAATTGGAATACCTCATATTATTTTAGGGCTGGATACATAATATGGATTTTTCTGAATGTTAATTTTGTTATTTTTTCAATTTTAAAATGTATTGTCTGTTTTACATGGAGTAATTTTTGAACTGTTTCATGAAAAGAACTAGGAATGGATTTTGGGGGCTGTTTAATATTATTATGTGATTGCCAACATAAACTGAAGTTTTCTGAAGGTGAATATTGTGACTATTTTCAATTAAAAAATGTATTGGCTATTTTACATGGAGTAACTTCTGAACTGTTTCGTGAAAAGTACTAGGGGTGGATTTTAAGGCCTGCTTAATATTATTAAGGGTTGCGAACATAAACTAAAGTTTTCTAAAGGCTAATTTTGTGATTCTGTTGAATTAAAACATTTATTTCCTGTTCTACAAGGAGTAACTTCAGAACTTTTTCGTGAAAAGCACTAGAGGTATATTTTTGGCGTTGTTTGATATTACTTTGGGGTTAGGAACATAATCTGGATTTTTCTAAACATTAATTTTGTTATTCCTTCAATTAAAAAAAGTTTTGGCTGTTTTAAAGGGAGTCAATTCTGAACTGTTTCATGGAAAGTACTACGGGTGGGTTTTGGGGGTAGTAGATGAATAATGATTGCTGTAGTTTCTAAACAAATTACCGCACAACATTCTTGTATTTGAATTTTTGTCTTATTTTGTTGTTGTCCATCCACCATTGCCCGTTGTCCCACAGGTGGTGGGACACCCTGTATATTTATAAACGCATCTATTTTGTTAAAAGTCCTAGGCTTAGGACTAGATTTTCATGTGTATTGCCCGTCACTGCATTAAGTCTCTGCGTATATTCTCTCACAGCCTTTACGTGAAAACCATTAATAATTTTCTCGATAGATTCATTGGTATCTTTAAATAGTTGGCACCGGTCAACCACGTCTTCATGTAACACGTGTTTGCCATAATTTCTGACGCTGACAACCCTGTTCTGAATATTAATCGCAGCTCCTTCCGTTCCTAGAAACAAGACGCCCTTTTCCAGCGAAATATTGGATGCCGCACTATTCACTTCATGTTGATCGAACTACTTCCTCTATTTCGTAGTAGAACTATCCTTTTAATCGCTGAAATACTGTGGTGCACTTGGTGCTTCCTCATTTCTACGCGGACGGTTCTGTTTAACCTTTCTATCAGTGTTAGACCATTTTATGTCCCCAGAGAAGTACGTAAGGACAGGAATGGCATAGGTGTTGATTGCTCTTATTTTGTTTGCCGAGTTAAGAGAACTCTTTAGAATTAATCTGAGTTTCGTAGCGAAGGCAGTCGTCAGGCACTGTTCTGTGTTTATATAGTCCGAACTCCACGTCGACAAAATTGGAAAACTGCTTTATTTCATCGATCACATGCTGCAGTTTCTGGTATGACCTAGTGCATAACTTCAGATCATCTATGTATAGAAGTTGGGTCACTTCATGACCATTTCCTGATCCTGTAAGTCTCCTTGAAATATAACCGTCGTACTACCTTTTGATCTAGTTGTTATTGTTTGCCCATAATAAAAATACTTAAATCTTGTAGCTCAAAGCATCAACGCACGACTTAGAAAGTCAATTATGTGTGGGCTGATTTTGTACATTTTTAAGACTTCAAGCAAATAGACATGTTGTATGGAAGGAAACGGTTGCTTGTAGTCAATGTATGCCATGTGCAAGTTTCTTTGATGCTTGAGTCATGAATACAGCGCCTGTAGTGACGCATTGAGATCAGATCTTATCTGCAATTGTAGAGGTACAGCCCGTTACATAAGAGCGTGGTTACTGTTAAATAATAAAAATAATAGATTTTCTTTAAGTTCGCACATTTATTGTTTAATTGGTCGTGAATACTCAACGAAAATTCCTTAGTAGCAAGTCCAATCTCCTCCAGCATCAATTATGGCCTGACACCATCGGGGCATGCTTTTCACGAGGTTTCGGGCATATCCTTTTGGAAAAGACGTCCACATTTTCCGCATTAGTCGAGAAAGTTGATCCAAATTACATGGCTAGCGTTTGCGCAGTTGCATTTTTATTATAGCTCACACATTTTCTATTGGATTTCTATTGGATGCGTATATAAAAAAATTTCTTCTAATCACAAGGCGTAAGCAGCACTTGTTTCGAAAAGTCACTCGAAGAACGATTGAATTGGACTAACAGCTGATTCCTTCCATAAAACATTAAGGACTGAGGTGCCATCTATGTCATAGAAAAAGAAATAGATCGCTTCGATTTTCTTCTACATGTAACAGTGACCACGCTCTTATGTAAAAAACTGTAAGATATTTAAAATAAAAGTTAGTTGCTACTTTCAAAATCTCTGAAACATCTCAAGCTGAGAGGATGATTTCTCTGACATAGTGTTTTAGCTTTCTAGTTCTATTTGCTTTTTTATATGGAGACAATCAATATTGCACTTTAATTTGCTGACATCCATACCCAAACTGATTTTTCATGGTAGATTTTGATCCCTTCCTGAATCAAAGACTGCATTTGTAGGGCTAGTAGCTGCACAATATATAAGAATAAGAGTTTATACCTCTAACGCAGTTAGTATTGCGTACAAATGCATAAGTTAAACCTTGTCGTTCACCTTAGACAGAAAAAACTTTTGTGTAGGTTCTACATGTCTAGACTCTGGTGAAGCATAAACGAAATTCCCTTCAAGGTGCTCTAGTTTTTCTAAGACTTCGCTGTTTGCATCAACGTTAATAATGTCTGTATATGGTTCTAGTGAATTTGGTACTTGATGTTCATTATCCTTAGCACCTATTCCTTCAGCTTCAATCAGGTCTTCGTTGTCCACATCTTTCAAAGAGAGTGCCTCAATAAAATGCTCTTCTACTTCCATTTTAAAAGCAGATATTTCAACATATCAAATGAATCTATTAACAGACATTCAGCGTTTTCAGTCTGCTAGATTCTGCTTATTCATTCTTGAAGCTAGAAATAGGTACTTGAGTAAGAAGAGTCGACGGTATTCTCTTTTCACACTTCGCCCAATTTTCTCTGCCAAACAAATAAAGATGCATAACATCTCTGCTCATATGTTATGTGCATATTAATAGTCTTCTTTCCTTATGAACCTCTGCTTCTACCTCTGTTTGCATTAGGCTATCTGTCTCTGGAGGTTGTGGTGATACTGGATCATCATTAGGTTGCGCAAAATACCAATTCCGCTGCTTGATCACGTGATGCGGGTTCCTATAACCCAAAAAGCCATCAGCTTTTAAAAAACTTTAATACACTTTCCATGATAATGTATGGCTTTTGGTCTTGCTTTGAGTATCTTTCTTCTTCGTTCTCTGCCTGCAACCCTGTCAGTAGTAGTGCTACTGCTAACGTAGCCGTCAAAGTCAGGAGAGGGAAGCTCAAATTCTACCGCGACGTCAACGCGTGAATACCTTCCAAAATTTTTAATCCGGATGCCCAAGATCCCCGCACTTTTGTTCCGACGACACTCAGCGTCCTAAGCCGCGTCCTTAGCAGTGACGATTTATTTGACCGTAGACGAAAATGTTATCACGAATATTGTTCGTTTCTCGAAGTTCTAGAGAACGACATCAGGCCTCGAATTTGCAATGGAGACCGCTTTTCGAAAAAAATAGCTCCAGAAAATCTGTCACTTCTTTTTTTGGATGAGTTACTCTATATCCGTCAGAGCGCTGCCGGGAAATCTGGAGAGTATGTGTTCTAGATGCTCAGCATATGCATGACACGCTCTGCACCTATCGCTAAGAACCGCTTGACGCAAAATGCGGTCACTTTATATTAAGGTGGAAATGGTACTATCTTTGCACCCGCAAATAACACACTCTATACCTGAATTAAGTCCTAAGAAACTGAATAAAGCAAAAGTGTCCTCCTGTGATGGGGGCATCATCGCAAAAAATTGCATAATCGCAGGAACCTAAGAGGAGCGCAGAGTCCAAGGCTTCCCACCATACATTTTCTCATGAATCGTGGGAGACGAGAAAAGGGCGCGATCCATTACAAGAGCCGCGCGGCCTGAAACGGGCAGTTAGATTTCGCGAGGCAACTCGCAGTGTCCTTCAAAGAGGGTCTTCTCTCTTCTAAGATTGAATTCTAGTGGACTTTAAAGAAATTCTACCGTCGCTATTTTTTAATAAAAGAGGTTCCTTCGAGGAGTGAAAAAGTGTAAATTTGCTTGAAAGACATCGGTGAAAGGCTTTCTCTTTTAATTAGAACTACTGCGGTGTTGTACGCCAAATTTAATTTTTACGTTTCTCAAGGCATCGTATGGGCTTACTTTTGAGAGAAAATTAAATTCTGAGACTAGACCTCTTGAATTTAAAGATTAACTTTTAAAGAGAGTGCAAGAGGCAAAAATAATAAATTATTCCCTTTTTAAAGAAATTTTACTGCTAATCCAGACGAAACTACCGGGATAAATTTTCTGTGCTCGAGGCCAAGAAGTTGTGCAGATAAAATTTTATAACCTGTCAATCAGCATAGCTTCTTAGGGATGTACGAGTGTAAATTCGTTCAAAACGTTTCCAAAAAGCGTCTAAGCATGTTTGCCAGGCAAAGAGAATAGTTTTCGGTGAAAACTCAGGCCTACGAAAAAGTTTTTTTTTTAATTTTCGACATCTTCTCCTTGAGAATTGTTCTCGCTATCTTTAAAGCGCTATCTCTGTCTCCCTTGTGTAAGAGAGATGATGAACCTGTAGTATTAAAAGATTAGTGTTTGTAACAAAAAATTACGTTTGTTTCTAGAATCCTTAATGGGTCAGTAGGACTAAGTCACTTGAGGTCATTGACCAGTGACAGATTTTTCTATCGTGAATAATATTTAAAATAAATACTAGCAAATAGCGACTTCGTATAAAGTTTTCCTTCTTGCGCTAAACGCAAAAATCTTTCGTGATTTTAAGAGGATTTAGAGTCCCTAACGAGTTATTTTGATTTACATAAAATAAATTGAAAATAAAACTGTATCGATGATTAAATTAATGGTCGGATATTTTCGAACATTAAAATGTACGAACTACTGATACAATAGCAATCAATTAATATACAAAAAATAACACAGGCCAACATGGTTTTGTTGTTGGAAAGTGGAGGGTCATTTCCGAAGTAATTTTTTACGTAGAATCCGAATTCGGGTTTAGAATTGGCCCATCACGTCAGGATTTAAAGATATTTGAGGTTATGTACGCAAAAATTGCGTTTTTGGCTACTTTTGAGGTTATGTACAGAGGACACAACATTTTATGGGACTTTTTCTTCAGTTGTATCATATAGTACTGCTCCTCCTCTTTAATTTTAGAGTCGCAGAGTTCAATTACACCCAGTAGAAAATGTCTGCCCCAAAGTATTGAAAGCAAATGCTCAAGACCGGATTCGGATTCTACGCAAAAAAATACTTCTGAAATGACCCTCCACTTTGCAACAACTGACATAACCTCATTATTTGCAGGCCTGTCTAATAGATTAACATTAGTCAGAAATAGAAACTAAGTTTACTAAATTCAAAGTAAGGATTTTGAATAAATATTTAATTTATTATCTGAAATTGTATGCCTTACTCCCTCGACCCTTTTTTAATAATAAATTAATGAAAAATACTT
>NC_046657.1:118763740-118765929 GCF_010883055.1 Belonocnema kinseyi | reverse complement strand
CATGTCAAGACGGTGTCATTTCGCCCTTAAAATATCGTCGCCACATTTTGAGCTAAGATATTCCAAACCATGACAATGCGGCACTAAAAGTGCATAATTACCATCTCTCTAACATAGTTCTTCTTGACTTTGAAAAGCAAACCATGTTCGTTATCGAATTTTCAGCACCAGCTGACAAGAACATCATAGCCAAGGAGAATCCCTGCGTTTCAACAATATACTAAAACACTTGCGGCAAAAATGCAGAAGACGGTCATCCTTAGGTCGCTCGGTGTCCTCCGGGTACATTAGACTTTTACCGGATCGTCGTATTGATTCCGTTGATATCGTAATGACACCGTTTTGGCATGCCAAAATGAAACCCTCCGTACCAGACTTCAATCCGGATGATTTAAGGAAAGCAAAAGTTAGCTCACACGACATTGAATGATCCTCCACATTTATGTGAAACATGCCGCGCATCCTCTTATCGAGGAGCTGTTCACGGAAGTTTTTCTCTTGTGCTTTCTTAATCCTGGACGCCAAGCATGTTCGTTGCAGATACTTCGTTCCTCGCCGACAGTTCGGAAGACAAAGTCTGCCGGATAAGACGTTTGTATCTGCTTCGGAGAGTATCATTTATAGATGTCACATCCTGAATGCGGCTCTGTGTCACGTCCAGGTATGTATAAGACTCTCCAGCGCAAAGGTGCCGTATAGCGCTTCTATCGACGAGCTCAGGGCGTTCAGGGGTGCCATTAAGTTTTCCTCGCTTTAAATAAACCTAGGCGCATTTGTCTAACCCAAATTCCATTCCTATTTCCTTAGTATACCATCTAGTCCCGCAGCGGAATAGTTCTTCATCCCCCTTAATACTTTTTTACCTTCTCGGTAGTGATAGGTAGGTATTTTTCATCAGGTGTTATGAGGGAATCAGTTAGCTTTTTGAAGCCATTTATGTTATCTGAGTCAGAAGCTTTGACTTTTAATTGTGTGATAACGGGTCCGGAGTTCAAATACCGTTGGTTTTGTTACGGTTTGCATCGGCCAAAGCTCTTGCTGCATTATACACACAACAGTTGATAGTGCAGAGGTCTGATTCTTCGGAAAAATGTCCACGCAGCTCGTCATCCATTTCAGCCAGATTTTTCGGCTTGAGAGAAACATGGATGTTGATGTTTCTCCGGGTCATAAAGCATCGCCCTTCCTCCATTGAATGCCTGCCCGCTGTTAGCCTTAGTGTAGCCTCTCTTTCTCTGTTGCCAGCTTGTTCTGGCTATAGTAGAGTACGCGTTTCACTTACATAGCCCCTTTTTTTGGAGTACTTCTGCATAATTTCGCAGGCGCTGATACGAAAAGTGCGATTCCGTCGATCCATCGCATTGAATCCATCTTTATTGGCTCCCCTACCTCTAGAGTGGTTGTCATTGTTGTTTCATTATCAGGAGCCCTGCAGGTTCTGTTGTTTTGAACCGCACTTACTACAACTATGTTTGGTGTTGTCATTGTTGTTCCCACGTGAAACTAGGGAAAAGGGTTGGTCTATCCTTATAGAGCCCCGCATGCAAGGATATATCTGCGTACTCTGAGAGGTCGTCTGCTATCCCAGAGTCACCGATCTAGACACCTCATCCAGATGCCACTCAGCTTTTGGCACGGTTTTTACACCTCCGCTTGGGGATTAATTCCTTCGGGACATATTCAGCAGAAACCATTGGTACAGGGACTCTCTATCCGCTATATGAGGACGCCTTCGGTGGCACCTGGGTGAGGTGTCTAGAACGGTGACACTGGGATACCGGGCGACCTCTCAGAGTACGCAGCCTTATCCTTGCATGCGGGGCTCTACAAGGATGGACGAACCCCTTTCCCTAGCTTCTCGTGGGAACAACAATGACAACACCAAACATAGTTGTAGTAAGTGCGGTTCAAAACAACAGAACGCGCAGGGCTCCCGACAATGGGTCGGCCAACAATGCCGACCAATCTAGAGCTGGGAGAGCCAATGAAAATGGATTCAATGAGATGGATCAGCGGGATCTCGTGACCTTTGGGTAGACGGGGCGACTGAATCACGACTTGCTAGACTGCTACGATGCGAGTGTGGACCGTGAACGGGGTTACATGGCACGGCTGCATGCTCTGTGGTGCGCGAAACACCCGGAGCTATCGCACTTTTCGCAGCAACGTCTGCGAAACCATGCTGAATT
>NC_046657.1:118752709-118763640 GCF_010883055.1 Belonocnema kinseyi | reverse complement strand
TATGACAAATTTTTAATTATATAAATATATATATATATATATATATATACCTAGATTGATTACCGGAAAGCTTTCGATTTGACCTCCCATTGACTTATCATCTGTCTTTTGAAAAGCTTAAAGGTTCATCCGCAAATCGTTAGGTGCATAGAAAGATTGATGCCGCTTTGGAAAACAAGATTTACTATCTTATCTGGAAAAAATCGTGTGACAACTAACAAGGCCACCTTTCAGAGAGGTGTCTATTAGGGCGATACCATAAGCCCACCCCTCTTTTACCTTACATTATTGCCACTATCTCTAGCACTCCGCCATTCCAACAGGTACTTGTGCAGCAAACCTGCTGATCAAAAACACGTGGTCACTCATGTATTTTACATGGACAATCTTAAGATCTATGCTAAGGACAAAGATCAACTCCATCTAGCTCTGAAGATTGTCGAACGATATACTAAGGAAATTGTAATGGAATTTGGGTTAGACAAATGCGCCAATGTTTATTTGAAGCGAGGACAACTTAATGGCATCCCTGAAGATCCTGAGCTCGTTGATAAAAGCGCCATACGACACCTTTGCACTGGAGAGACTTATACATACCTGGGCGTACCACAGAGCCGCATTCAGGATGTGACATCTATAAAGGATACTCTCCGAAGCAGATACAAACGTCTCATCCGACAGATTTGGTCTTCCGAACTGTCGGCATCTTATGTCTTCCGTTCCGCGACTGTACATCTCACGCCGTAAGGGGATGGCGCAATATTGAGTTTTGAATGTCTTCACAACAGGATTATTCTGGGTACAGCACATAGAGTCGCAAATGAAAGAGACCCTCTTCTTAAAATGGTCAGGAATCACGAAGGAGTGGGCAAAGGAGCGTTTCTGTACAAAGCAGCGGAGGAGGCTGCTGAAGCACTCGGACTTGACTTCAGTATTAGGGATGAGCAAAATGCATCAAATCTTATCTATCTCGAGTACTCACTCCTGAAAGCCCGGATTAAGAAAGCACAAGAGAAAAACTTTCGTGAACAGCTCCTCGATAAGAGGATGCACGGTATCTTCCACAGAAATGCGAAGGATCAGTCAATGTCTTGTGAGCTAACGTTTGCTTTCCTTAAATCACCCCGATTGAAGTCTGGTATGGAGGGTTTCATTTCTGCATGCCAAGACGGTGTCATTCCCACCTTAACAAATCGTCGCCACATTTTGAGTCAAGGCATTTCCGATGATAGCTGCGGGGCGTGCCATGCACACCCCGAGCATTTAGCTCACATACTATCTAGTTGTCCAACACACGCGGGAACGACAAACATTCAAAGGCACAATGCGGCACTAAGAGTGCTTTATTACTATCTCTGTCACTCCTACGGCATTAACCTTAATATCCCTCCTCTAAATGCTCCTAGGGAAATTGAGTCATTTGTCGAGAATGGGAAGTGCCGCATATACTGGAAATTTATATTTTCGACAATTGTTTCTGTTGCTCACTCGAGGCCTGACATGGTTCTTCTTGACTTCGAGAAGCTAACCATGTTCGTTATCGAATTTTCGGCACCAGCTGACAAAAACATCATAATCAAGGAGAATGAAAACAAAGAGAGGTATCGAGACCTTATAAGGGAGTTGCAACGATTGTACCAGGAATATTCTGTTAAATTGATCGTCCTTATCATCGACGCTTTTGCAGGTGCCAAGCTTTCACTTGCTAATGGCCTAAAAAGCATCCCTGCGTGTCAACAATATGCTATAACACTTGCGGGAAAAATGCAGAAGGTGGTTGTCTTTGGGTCGCTCCGTGTTCTTAGGGTGCACGAGGCTTTTGCTGGATCGTTGTATTGATTCCTTTATAGACTGTGACCACCTGTCTCACGGTCGTGAGACATGGTTGTGGCTGAAATTTTACCGCGATTTCGCTGGAAGCGGGTGCAATTTTCCAGATTAGCACCCGTTCCCGGCGAAATTTTGCGGTATTGAATCAACTTCAAGAAAAGGCCACTTGAAAAACAGGTACGTAACTTGACACTTGTAACTTGAAACCGCAATATAATAAACTTACAAAAAAGTCGCACAAAAATATATAAAAAAGGTCATAAGTGTGAGGTAGTAAGTGTAACTAAGGAATACGTACCCCTCCCACCTCACGTGAAGCTTACTGGTGAGCGCGTCATTCGAAATTCCAAAAACGGGGTCTCTTGCCACCCCGCGCGATCACATGAAAGTTCAAAATTTCGGTGCAATTGCAGAATAGGGGCCATATTTAACTCACCGTTTAGGTGCTAGTAAACATCCAAACGGCCAGAAACATCCCTTTGACAGGTCACAAAATAATTCGGTCAAAACTGTACCCTTTTCCAACGTTTCGTGGGGGTGCAAAGGTACCCCTATAATTAGTAAAAAGAATAATGTTGGTAAAATCGCTACCCATTTTCAACTTCTTGTCAAATATCGTCATTACGATATATCGTGACAGACCCATATTTGAGACATCATAGTAACAAAAGTAACAATAGTTTTAAATTTTTGCCTCATTGCATCGATTTATTTATCGTTCAATTAAAGATTCTAATAGTTTATTGCTAAATACAATTTTTTCTGTCAAAATAGAGGTGACGCCCCTATTCTGCAATCTAATCAAAACATCCTCATGCTGGGAGTCGTTCACAGAGAGATGTATGTGTCATTCCCTGCCCTGGTAGAAATGTCGGTAGTGTGCCGGAGTTCACCACCGGCGCAGTACTGGCCCAGTACTGCCCGCTAGTACTGACAGTCGGTGGTTCGCCCAGTACTGGCAGAACGTTGGCTGCACGACCGGGGTGGCACTCTGCGAGTAGTACGAAAATACACTTAAAAAACACGTCTATAAATGTTGTCAGGGTGTTTTGAAATGTCGAGAAATTGACTATACAATCAAGGTGAAAACATTTTTTTCGATTACTTTTTTTAAGGAAAATATTCTAAGTTCCACCTTCATGAAAAATTTTAAGTGTTCGGAAAAAATTACATTGGATTTATTATACAAAGATATAGTATCTATTTAACTTGGATAGTAATATTGATATCAAATTATACTGCTAAGTAGGATGAACTAACCTCTGAGAGCATTGTAAGGTAAGAAATACATTATTTGTCTATATAAACTCGCTAATTTCGTAATGAAAAAGGACTTAAAATCAATGAACTTTTACAATATAGGTGTCGTTCAGTAGGAGGATTTCGGCAATACCGATTTTCACCCTTCTAGAAATTCTATCATAAAATATAAATAATTTACGTATATATTCAACTTTTTAATTTCTGTTATCACATCATTAATGCAGATGTCGCCTTCGAATGTATTTACCAATTTCAATTCTACCTTTATCCATCTACGTCGGGTTATTGCAAAAAGTAATAATCAATTTATATTACATTTTTATCAATGTATGGAATTCTCATATTTTCCTTACACATGTGCTTGCTTCTTCTCTATCTTTCCGGTTACTGTTGTTAACTTTTTATGTTCACTCTCACTGTCCTTGGAGTTTTCCATAAATTAACGTTTAACTTCTCTTTTTTTCTTAAAATGGAATGTCTCAATGAAGAGCACATAAAGTGTGGGCGCAATGTATGTTTCTAGAGAATCTAGGTCGGAGCAATTGATCGAGAGATCGTTAAGTCAGTCGGACAACTTTTATCTTGTACCTATAAAATACAGGTCTTTGATTTCCGGTTGAGCCTAATAAGTATTTTCTCAGAAACGCGTCATCGCATTTCCTAGATAAATAATATCGTGCTTATTTTTACTTTTTCAGAAAATTACACGTTTTTGAACAAAATATTAAAATATCAATAATTCAAGTAAATTGAAGGTGAATATACAAAAATACAAGTGTGTTCAAAGGTCTGCAAATTTAGTAAAAAAATGTACAGTCGGACATTTTTTTAGTAAATGGATACTGAATATTATTATTTATTAATCTTTTGGAAATCCAGGCGTTAATTTTGACTTAAATTCGTCCCCAAGAAGAACTGGATTTGAGATCGGATTTACGGTCGGATTTAGGATCGGATATTTTTAAGAGGGAATTGAATGGATTTCAAAGGAATTCGATCGAATTCAAGGAAGCCCACTCGACGCCAATAGAATACGATGGGATTAAATTGAGTTTGACGAAACTTATTAGAATTTAATGGAATAAAACTAAATACAATTCTAAATTGAATTTAACTCTACGAGATTTATGAGAATTTCCCAGACTTCAAGGAAACAAAGTGGAACTAGATGTAATCGAACTAAATTTCAGTTAATAATGCTCGACGTTTTTTTCCTTCGACCTAACTAAAAAAATATTAATTTGTATCAAACACCTAGTTCTCACGCTAATGGGGATGAAAACCGGGGTTACTTGTAAAAAAAATGTATTTTTTCTCTTCAGCTTTTCGATCTTTATGGAAAAAAAGATCTTAGAAGAGCATGTGAAAGTGAAAAATTGTTCAGTGGTCATATTTCTCTCTCCATTCTCAACAATCTTCACACATCTACGAGCATTATTTTTTCTCAGTATGAGAATATCTTTCGAGGAGATCGGTGTCTTAGATTCCCGGTAATAATCGACTAATCACAAGCACTTATTGGTTCACACTGTATAGGATCTATGGCTTAAATAATTTAAACACTTTCGAGCAATATTTATTGATACTGAAAGACTATACAAATAATAAGTAATAAATAATTGTTTACAGTGACTCGGTGCAAGTAATATTCTTTTAAAATACAAAATAATGTTTTTGAGGTTTTGCGGTAACATTCTTTCATGAGAATTTGCTTTATTTATCTATTGATGTATACTTATATACGATGGAAGAGCTTCGGTCGATAATAGAAGACAGCTAAAGAGGCAACCAAATTTCGTAGTAGAAATTTTTATTTTGAAAATTCTAAGAAAAATAAACCGCTTATAAATGGTTGTAACCAAGAATAAACCAAAAATAAAAATAAAAATTCGATTAAAAATTTTTTTCGCAATAAAAAAAAAATAATTTATCAAAAAATAACTTTAAAAGTTTGAAAAACTCCTTTCTTAGTGTTCTTGACAAAAATATGAATGGAAAAGATTCTAATAAACAAACATATTTTTAAAAAACTAAATATTTAATTTTTTTAAATGAACCTAAAAAATTTGAAAATTTGAAAAAACTCCTGGTCTTAGTGCTCCTTCCAATCATATAATTAAAAACAAATTTTTTTAAATATTCCTCATTAAAAAAGTTATCATTATAAAAAAATTGTTATCAATACAACGAAAACTGTCGCGTTTTTACGATATCAGTAGAGTAAATAATTTTTAAGGAACAGAAACGTTTCAAATACTACCTATGCAAAAATAAATTATCAAGCAAAAATTTTCGTAACCACACCGTGGAAGTTTTCTCTTTCTGCTTCTATCACAACTTCTTCGTAAACGTTCCCGGTGTAGTTATATTCTTTCAATTCTAAATGTTTTGTTAGTTTATTTATTTGTTGTTGCAAAGATAATTGTTTTTTATGTTTTTTCTTCATGAAATTTTCTTTTAATGCTATCATCAGGCTTTGGGAGTTTTAAGCTTTATTATTTACGATTTTTTATGATCTAAAATTTTTCACTAGGAGTATTTACACAAATATTTCTTTATGTATATTATTGTGAATAACCCTAAGGCAAAAAGTGTTTAAATTAAAAAAAAAAATTGTTATATTTTCAAGTAAATTATTTTGTTTTATATGTAGAATTTTGTTAATGGAGTTTTTTCTATTTATATTTTTGCGAAGAAGACTCACCCCGGGAGTTTTTTCAAATTTTCAAATTTTTTAT
Source organism: Belonocnema kinseyi (assembly GCF_010883055.1). Classification (NCBI taxonomy): domain Eukaryota; kingdom Metazoa; phylum Arthropoda; class Insecta; order Hymenoptera; family Cynipidae; genus Belonocnema; species Belonocnema kinseyi. The sequence continues at coordinate 118,757,809 of NC_046657.1, read as the reverse complement.
TTAATTTTCAGCAAATTATTTAGTTATTTTTTTACAATTTTTGTTAGTAGAGGCTTTTCTTCATTATTTTTGGTTTATTATTTGTTAAGAACACGTTTAACCAGAATTTTTTCAAAGGATCACGCACACAATATATGGGAAAATGTCTTTGGGTGGATTTGGCTACAACTTGGTAATATTTTTGGTCATAAGCGTACAATGAAATATCCATAATTTTTTTTTAATGCACAGTTTTAGCGCTATATGGCGTGAAGCGCTCAAAATCCGTATATAGGATACATCTGCATAATACGAAATCTAATCAAAGATCAAATGAGAATCAAACATTAAATTTTGATCGAAATAACATATGTTTATCTCGATGATTTCTGTTGTGCGCATTTTGCAACAGCCCAGCGATAAGCGCTGAACATTTTGAAATAACTGCGACATTCACAGTTTGAGGGCAGTAACAGTCCTAAAATAAGCTTCGTATTAAGCGATATTGTACCAATGATTTAAATCGTTCACTTCCTGCAAAGCCAGAATACTAAGCGCTTAAGTTTTTAATTAACTACAACAGCTATCGCCCATTTCTAGCAACAGTCTAGCGTTAAGCGCTTAAAATTTTTAATTAATTTCAAAACACATAGTTTGAGAGCAGTAACTATGCTATCAAGTATTAAGTGTTATTAGGCCAATCATGTACTTCGTCCACTTTCAGCAACGTGGTGACGCTAAGCGCTCAATATTTTGGATGAACTGTAACACACACAGTTTAAGAGCGACACCAGTGCTGAAATATGGTCATTATCAAGTAATATTATGCTAATCAAGAACTTCGTGTCCTTCCAGCAACGCAGGAACGCAGAGCGCTCAACATTTAGAATTAATTTCAACACTCGCACATCAGAGGCAGCAACAGCACTAAAAAAAATTCATTATCAAGTGCAGTCATGGCAATTATAAAAATCGTCCACTTTTCACAATGGCAGCAATAGTGCTGAATTGAGGTCAGTATTAAGTATTATTGTGCCAATCATGTAACATTGCCACGCTCAATAATATGCCTTATTTTAGTACCGTTACTAACATCTTACTGTCTGAGCTACACTTATTTTAAAAATATTGATCGCTTAGCGTTCCCAAGTTGTAGGAATTGCACAAAGTACATGTACTAAGTACTGTGTGTGTTGCAGTTAGATACAAATATTAAGCGCTTTGCGTGCTAACGTTGTAGTAAGCAGGCGATTTATATGATTTTTATTACAGCACTTGATTCCGACGTTTCTTTAGAACGACTCTTGCTCTAAGACTGTGAGTGTTAAAGTTAATTAAAAATATGCAGCGCTTAGCGTTCCGTTTCTGCAAGAAGCGCGCTCTGAGAGCTATCTGGATAAGCAGATGCAACGTTGACCAAAATTTAAAGTTTGATTCTGACTTGGTTGTTGTTTTAGGTCTCAGTAATATGCAGATATAGCATAAGCACTGATTTTCAGCGCTTGGCACCGCATGGCGCTAAAATTATAGATTTAAAAAATGACGGATATTTCATTGGTGCCTTATAACCGACAACATTACCAAGTTTTAGCCATATTTACCGAAAGACATTTTCCTATGTTTTGTATCCCGTGTAGGAATCCAATTGGGGTTCCGGCCGAGTCCCGACCAGAGAGTCCCAGTTAAAGCCGTGCGCTGGTCAGGAAATTCGGCCGGGATCCGCCTAAAAACTTCACGCTAAACTGGTCGAAACCCGGCTTGAATACTCGCCGGGATCCAGTCGGGTAATCTTTCCACCAACCGGTTAAAAAATATTGCTTCAGGCGAGAAATTGGTAACTTTTCCTGTCTTTTAAGGCTTTTCAACCACACATTATAGAACCTCGTAGCAATTGTTTCACGTTGGAAACTACGTGGTGATTTTAGGTTAGAAAGGTACACGGAAAAAATTTATTTACAAGAGTATCATTAATTTAAAAATAATTATTATCCGCGAAATTAGTGGGGTTTTCAAACTGATTACTGAAAACAAGGTTGATTTTAATTAAGGATCTCGATTTTATTTACAAACTTCGAGGAAATGACGCGACGTGAGTGCAATGGGCAGCCTCGTTCGAAATGCGAAACTGTAAGTTAGTGTCTACGCAATCACCAGACGCAGAAGGGAATGTACATGGCAGTAAATTTGATAGTGTCCAGACTATAAATTGTGTGAGAATAGTGAAAATTGTAACATTTCTGCTGATGCACATACCAAAATTGATCCTGGCCAGTGCCCGGTCGGCTCCCGACCGTGAGATATAACCAGGGTTAGCTCGGCCAGTAAACGGCCGGCTCCAGACTTGGTGATTCGAGAAAAATGTATCCCGGCCGGCTCCCGACCGGTTCCTGTCCATGAAACCCAGACAGGAGTAGCACGGCCGGGATTCGACCAGAAACCTTGTCGTAGTAGAGCCAACCGAAGAAATTTCTACACGGTATGCGGGGTTCTTTTTAGATTTTATATATACTATACTTTTTCAAATTTTATTCTATCCTAATAATTTTATTTAACATAATTTGTTTTTATTTTTCAAATAAACTAAGTCTTACAGTCAGTAGTTTCTAAAAAATAATTGTTTACTTAAATATCAAGGAATTAAATTTTAGGGAATGTTCCGCTGAACAAAATGAGCTATTATTTATCAGGATTTGATGAAAAAGATAATTATTTAGTAATATTACAAAAGAATGCCTGAATTTTCAATAATTATTATTAGAAAAATAATTTTGACCTAATCTAATTTTTCTACAAAGTAGACTGCTACCCCTTCGAAATGCATTGAAAACAATTATGCAGCTGTATTTTCTCTGCTTTAATTAATCTTTCTTTAATTTTACTTTATGTTAATGGATAGAGTATCCTCAATCTGAGATGAGATCAAGTTAGTTGAAGGTAAATTCAGTGCTGATAAATTCCCAGAATTATAAAAAATGTACCTAAACGTGTATTTTATTTTTCAAGCAAAGTATTATGTATTTTAGAATTTTTATTATATTATACTGATGCACATTCTTCAGATTTAAGGAATGTTCCAAATTCTTATTAAATGAAAAAAAATGGCTTTCTGAAATAACATCATTATATATAATATCGAATTGAATAAATAATATCACTGTTAAGACCACAGTAATTAATGAATTCCTTTACCCAATAATTAGGGAATTACTTCAAGATTTTTCCAAAAGGAAATATTTTCTTTATTTATGAATTGAACTCTATTTTAAATAAATGAACTCAGACAATAATTCAAATGATTTACCAGTCAATTAATAGGATCATCGTCATTTGTAAAACCACCCTATGGATCCACCTTCCTAGCATTAATTGATTGGTTATGCTCCGAAGAAGGTGGACGTGATTCGCTTGTGCGAAAAATGAAACCGGTCTTTAGGGGGAGCGGGGAAATAATGGGCTTGGAAGGTGCAAAGAGGACGTTAAAGTTTTTTGAAAGATAGGTCGGCGGAGATTAACAATGCGTAACAATAGAACAGGTAAGGGAGTAACATCATATGTTTAAGCAGGGAAATAAGCATGAGCGAAACCAGCCGCAGACCCCCCTAAGCCGAGTCGCCTTCTTTCAGTCTGCGCGCCGAGCGAGCCGCGAACACGCGCTTTTGAGTCAGGACATCAGATCCACGTGAAAGCATTCAGGAAGTAGAGTCGGAAGCGCTTACATCGTTTTTTAGACATTACCCGCACGTGTGGCGTTTTAGGATTTTAATCACTGATTAATTTATTTAAAATTCAATAACAAACAATTGTGCAACTAATGTTTGAAACAGAAAATAGTGTATTAAAAAACCTACATTTCTAGCAACTTTGAACTAGAAAAACGTGGTGCAACAATCTTTTGTGAAAGTGCTTTTCAAAGTGCCAAGAAGTTCTAACGTCAAAAAGGTTCAGTGAAATTAAAACTAATTTTTAAGGTCAAATACTAAATAATTATTTTTACCCAAAAATCACTCAACTTAAAAGGAATGAAAAAGGTAATGAAGGAAGATATAATGAGACAAATGTGCAAGGATAGATCACAGATAACTGACATAAATAAAATAACAATAATTCAAAACAAACCGGTTGACTGATTATCGAAAACTAATAGCTACAACAGCAAATAATAGAAATAACAGAAGCAAAATTAAAAAAAGACATAAGTGGAGGTTAAAAGTATTAAAAATGAGTATAAAAAAATGATAAAGTAAACTAAAATGAGACTATTTATAGAATGTATACAAGAATAGAAAGTGTTGAAAGAATAGATAGAAATGAAAGAATTTTATTTTGACATTATAAAACACTATAAATTTATTGTTTTATTTTCTTTTATAACGTTGAATTAAAGAATAACTTTTTTCAGAAACGTCAATTTTAACTGAATTATTTATCATTATATTACTTCTGTCAATTTTGAAATTACACCTTATTCCAACTAAAAGATAACAATTACCGACTTGTATATGCTCGACAATAAGAACCTATAGTTTAAAAAAATTATTGAAAAAAAAACTATTAGAATATTAAAATTGATATCTTGAACTTTCATATAAAAAATTAATCTTATGCGTAAACACAGAATTGAATACAAAAATGTTGTTAAGAACCAAAATACCGCACCACGTTAATAGTGCTGCTATTTTAATAGACGCTAAATAATAGAGTAAATAATGGTAATTGTACGGTATAGGTGATAAACATGAAAAAAGGAAGGTCTAATTCCAGTCCATAATCGTAAATTGCTTGCATTATCGATCAAGATAGTCAGAAATAGTGAAAACGTACTTCTTTTGCAAATTTAAAAAGTGCATATTCTTGAATTTCTTGATACATTTTTTTATGTTTTAATTTTTCTATGTATTTATCTTTTTTCTTTCATATGCTTTTTTCGTACAAAATACCTTCCTTCCATAAACTTATGGACCATTTTCTATTTGAATAACCAACCTAAATTTTTTTCATGAATATCTTAATCAATAAATTCTCCTGAAATCTTTTAAATTATCTTTAATTCTGCTGAATTACATCGGAAAAGGTTTTTCTTCTGCATATTTTCAAAATCAATGAAAACCTTAAATCAAGCAC
>NC_046657.1:118739213-118752609 GCF_010883055.1 Belonocnema kinseyi | reverse complement strand
ATGTATGTATCAAAAGCAAACAGACCATGGATTTTATAAGTAAAACCAAAAATTGATATAGGATCAAATAAATTTATTCAGGCATTGCACCTCTTGCTCTAGTTCGAGCATGCACTGAAAAAAAATTACTTGATTCCAATAAATGTGGTACTGAATACGTCCATTGAAATACTTCTTTGATCTTAAGAAATTTTTCTTATAACAAAAGTTAGTTTTGCATTTGAAAAAAAATTATTTCTTGAAATAAAAAAAATTGTCTTTGATCATAAAAATATTTTATTGGACGTATTCAGTACTAAATTTCTTTGAATCAAATAATACATTTTCTTAGTGTGGGAGCTAAATAATCATGATTGAAATTATGGTTGATGTTACATTTCGAGGGCCTTCAGTAATTATGTGATAATTTAATATATTTCTGAAATATACAATATATAAAACAATTGATAATTATGTACTGAATTAGTTATATGGAATTTGCCAGTAGAATTCACTATACCTCAACAAAACTCTTTGAAATTAAATTGATTTCAGGTGAATTCTACGAAAGGGAAACTGATTTCATCTGAATTATATGATTTAACTTACAATTTATATCTGAATTAGAAGTTATCTATATGGAATTCAAAAAAATTGTATCTGACCTTAACAGAATTTAAGTAAGTCTAAATGAATTCACTTAAATCCACTATAAATAGTTTACGTTCAATGGATTTCCACGGAATTCAATTAAAATAAGTTGGACTACAAAGTACGTTTCACAGAAAAAACTCAGGTTAAATTGTGTTGCATATAAAATTTTTCGCTGTTAAAGTTTACATGCTATTTCGCGAATGTTTATCGCACGATGGAATAAAACCTGTCATCTGCTGTGTCCTTAGCAGCAATGGGAAAATAGCAAAATATAAATTAATTTGATCTATAAATCAGGACACCACATTTGAAACAACAATATCAAGATTGAAGCATTAACAAGATTTATAATATGATTTTCGTTTTTTATTTCTTTCAGCATTAACTTAAGTTTAAATATTAATCATTGAAAATCAATCCTGATGTAGAAGTATACATCAATTAAAAAATGCTTACAGCAATAAAATATCAGGACAAAAATTCCTAACTCAAAACTTGTGAACTACGGTTGAGAGCATAGTGATAATGCGGTGAAAAATCACAGAAAACATAGTTTCATTCATCCGCGATAAGTGCAATTAGTTTTAAAATGAAACTGTAATTAGTGCAATGTCTTTAAAATCTAGTACACTAATTTAGAGACCGATTTGATTCATGCTTTCATGTTTTTCGTATTTCTTTCAACTATATAGAAGGCGATTTTTTTCACTGAAAAATTATTTCAAGACAGTTTAAAAACATGACATTATGTCAGTTTCTTGTAAATTTTATTTGATAGGGTTAATTTCTGTTGCAGCGAATCTTTCAACCGAATTCGATGTAAACATTGTCTTCTTTTTTTCTATGGCTAAAATTCAATGTAACCCGAGTAAAAATGCTTCAACGTGAGTTCGATTTGAATAGCCCCAAAGCAAGACATGCTGAAGTCGAAAAGTTCGACTTGAGCATGTCTCAGGTTTGACACGGAGCCAGACTTCAATTTATGTATTGGAGACAAGTTTCTATGTCTTGAAGACATACATTTATCTCTTGAGTCAAATTTTTATGACTGCAACATGAGCGGTTTATAACTTCGAGTGTATATCTTTCGTAAAAAAGAGAGTTCATTCTGTTGTCATAAAACCTAATCTTTGCTAATGATTAAACAATCTTGTATATTTCCATACAATATATATATATATATATATATGTACTGATTTTCATTCTAAATTTTTTAATTAAAAAGAACTAATTTAATCATTACAAATTTTTCATTTATCCATTTTAATCTCATTTATGAGTCGAAAAAGGTTCGACCATCTCAGCCAAAACAAAGCTTGACTTGAGACAAGTAAATATCGTCTTAGCCAAGATAAGGCGCGACCGGAGACAAGTAAAGGCAGTTTTAACTGTCGTGGCCATAAAAGTAAGAAGAAGGCCTATGTCTCGACTCAGTTTTGAGACGCAGCCACACATTGATGTCTTGGAGACGAACTCAAGACATAACCAAGTCGAACTCCAGTCCAATCGCTGTGAAGTCATTTCAATTCTTTCGAAAGTTGATTTTAGCCATTAATATGCATCTCTAGTCACTGATGGTTAACACGCTTAATCAGTTTTTTCTTACATTTTTAATTAATTTCTGTTTAATTCTTCATTAGACACCCCTTGTCTCTTTCCATGAGTTGACACTTTTTCAGAGGTTCTGGCCAATAAGTTCACTGAATTATCTACTTTACTTAATTTGAGAACCATATTGTTCATTTTTATTTTTTCAAACAATTCTCTTCATTTTTAATTTTATTTAGTGAACTTGTTGCCAAGATTCGCTACATGAAAGTAAACTCTCAAAAATATGTCAAACTAATGCAATATCATAAGTCATATTTGTAAAGACATGAGTTATTTAGGTTATTTACATATAACTTAAATATTGCAACGTTTAGAAAATCCCAATTCTAAATTAAACTACTATATTTATTTTATATGAAGTGAAAAAGAAGAAATGAAAATGTAATTGTAGAACGATAAAAAGAAATAAGAAATTTATTTTATGCATTTTTCCAAGTTTCTGAGGCATCAGTTCCAATGAGTCATAAAAAGTCCATGTGAAACTTTTTACAACAGAAGCAGAATAGCTAGAACCAAATATCGTAAGCCATAAATGTTTCAATATTATTAATTTCAAAAAGCAATACAATGAAATTTTATTTACGATAGAGCTCTATCTCTACTCGTCCGAGGATCAGAACCTCCTGCGCTTTCAAAAGAACCATAAAACATCCCTATAAACCTTACATAAAAGCTCTAATTTCCATCAGCGGAAAAGCTATACATTTTGAAGATTACTTTTTAGAAAAAATAATCTCAATATCACAATATCTATCACCAGACGCATTCCTACGCAATTCTTCACAGGGTATTTTTACATTCTTATCATAAGAAGATGGTATTGGTTTGATGTGAGAAATGACTTTCGCGGTTTCCACCAAATGTCGACGTTTTCAGGGACCCTGAGTAAGAAAAAAAGAATTTTTACATCGGTGTCTGTCTGTCGTTTTGTTGTTTACATTGTTGTGGTTGTAGTCTATAAACACGTTAATATTGAAAGGAATTATCCAATTGAATTGCCCTTTCGCATACTTTATAAGGGTGTAAAAATAAGCACGAGTTCATCGACTGGCTGTTTTAGACAAAATTTAAAAAATTTAGAAAATTTCCGAAATTTTTTAGATTTTTTTATCCAAATTTAAAATATTTATACAACGTTATTTTTCGCATTCGGAATTTTGATGAATTTGTCCTTATGACTTTTTTCGACTTGACATGTTTACAATACGAAAAAAAGTTAAGAAAAAGATTTGAACCCACGGCAGCGTGGCTAGTCTGGACGTTGATTACAAATGCAGTTACAAAAACACAGATAGGGCATATCAGTTCTCTCTGCTTTTTGTTCCATTTCGCAACGTATTTCGCAAATTTTGGGGACACCATCATCAAGACCTGGCCCTTTGAAAGAGCCGTTGGCCTCTAAAATTCTTCTATTATGTCAGATTTGTGAGTAAAAAAATAAATGAGCAAACGATTCTAATCGTTCAAATGGTGACATCTGCTACCCGCTGGCTTCTATCTCTCGCGAAATTCAAATTTGTGGGGAAAATAATCATTTTCTCCACAAATTTTTTAATCTTTCAAAATTTTATTGATCCGAGGATCTCGCAAAACCCCGGATATTCGACAAATTTTCTTTCTTTCGTTCACAAATCCTTCGAAAAAAATATATATGGAATCAGTGCCGTACCTATTTAAAAAAATTCAAAGTTGGATTGAACCAACACCCTAAAAAATAAAATATATTTAATATATTTCATAAAATTGTTCGCCTAAATTATATCCACAAATTTTCATGGAACCACTTTACGCTAAGATGCGCATTTTTGGTTCAAATCGTAAAAAATAACATTGTAAGTATTCATTTTGATGAATAAATTCATAATGTACATTTTAATAAATTAACACGTATCATGTGTTGAATATTCATCGCAATAAATTAATTATTTAGCATCTCTTAGTATTTTTAATTAATAATTATTTACTGCCGGATCATTATATACTGTAGAGTGGTATACCTTAATATTTTTCAGGATAGATGATAATTAAAATTTGAGCCAAATAAGGAGAAAATATTTTAGTTATCATGGGAAATAAAATTTATATATCATTTTACAATATCTGAATGAGCAGTACCAGGCCGAGGTAGAGAAATAAATATAATATACATTTAACATAATAGTGTTCAACATAATCTAGTAGTGTTTACGTTTTTGACGAAATCGAGTGCACGAGGTACGTAATATGTGATGAGAATGTGTTTGTTAAAGCCGAAGGTGTTTTAACAAAAGAGAATTCACTATCACTAAATTGCAGTTGTCTATGCTTTGACTTTTAATTTTGAAATGTTTTATCACAAATGTATGAGAAATACAAAAATCGAGTGCGAAAAGCAAATTAAATATATATTTTTGAACGCGAAGCTCGAGAACCAAATCTCACGCGCTCTAGGTACGCTCAAACTTGCGAGAAAGGCGAGCCGCATGTGGAGCGCGCGATGAGAATGTGCCCGTTCAGCGCGTAGATATTTTAAAATCTTTAGATATGGAAACATCTCGCGCGAACTCCGGATCCGTTATCACACACTTAACAAGTCAAAGCTGCTGACCATCAGGTAGCATATTGTTGAGAGAATACGGATACTATCTGACACTAAGAGAAGTCTAGAGCGAAGAGAGAGGTTTGTCAGAGAAAATCAACAGTTTCTCTCTGACTCATCTCGACTCTTCCAAGACCCTCCAATTACTGTCGACTATCTGCTCAAACCAGAGGAGGTCGAAGTATTTTAGAGAGAAGTCGACGAAGTGCAGCATAGGCTGGACGAAGACTCAAAAAATATAAATAACTTCAAGGAGCTGCGTGATGCCCTCATTACAACTGATGAAAAATGCCCACCCATCACTACCGAGGAGGTGAAAAATTATTAAGAGCACTGAAAAACTATTCCGCTCCAGGACGAGATTGTATCAAGACCTTCTGATGGAAGAAGTTCCCTTCAACCCATAAGTATTTGGCCCGTACATTCACCTCATATTTAAAGTCGGAAGAGCCAATTCCGGAGTGGTTGGTAGAAGGGCACACAATACTCCTGCCGAAAATAGGCAACTTAGATGACACGAAGAATGGCAGGCCAATCACTTTTCTGAAGATACTGTATAAGCTATTCACAGCTATCATAAATGATAGGATTGTTCGGGCAATTGAACCTGTGTAGAAAGAAATGCATATACAACGAGGCTAAAACAAAGGCATAGCGGGATGTTGGGAAAAACTGCTCATCGATAGATGTGTCTGCAAAGATGCAGCATTTTACCAGCGTGACCTATCGATGGCCTGGATTGAGTATCGGAAAGCTTTCGATTCGACCTCCCATCGACTTATCATGTGTCTTTTGGAAAGCTTAAAGGTTCATCCGCAAATCGTTAGGTGCATAGAGAGATTGATGCCGCTTTGGAAAACCAGATTTACTATCTCATCTGGAAGAAATCGTGTGACAACTAACAAGGTCACCTTTCGGAGAGGTGTCTTTCAGGGAGACACCATGAGCCCACTCCTCTTTTGCCTCACATTATTGCCCCTACCTCTAGCACTTCGCCATTCCGACGGGTACTTTTGCGGCAAATCTGCAGATCGAAAGTAGAAGGTCACTCATGTATTTCACATGGACGATCTTAAGGTCTATGCTTAAAACTAAGAGCAACTAGATCTAGCTCCCTGAAGACCCTGAGCTCGTCGATATAAGTGCTATACGACACCTTTGCCTTGGAGAGACTTATGCATACCTGGGAGTGCCACAGAGCCGCATTCAGGATGTGACATCTATAAAGGATACTCTCCGAAGCAGATACAAACGTCTTATCCGGCAGATTTGGTTCATGGACGAAGAACGAGCTCAGATCCCTTGATATCGGGACACAAAAGGTTATGCACATGGACAAAAGCATGCATCTTAAGTCTTCCGTTCCGCGACTCTACATCTCACGCCGTCAAGGTGGTAGAGGAATATTGAATCTTGAATGTTTTCACAACAGGATTATTCTGGGTACAGCACATAGAGTCGCAAATGGAAGAGACCCTTTTCTTTCAATGGTCAGGAAGCACGAAGAAGTGGGCAAAGGAGCGTTTCTGTACAAAGCAGCAGAGGCGGCTGCTGAAACGCTCGGACTTAACTTCACTATTTGGGGGTGAGCAAAATGCATCAAATCTTGCATGCATCAAATCATACCTTCTCTGACGAGAATGTAAAAAAATTTCAGTTCTTAGTCATAACTTCAGTTTATTTGGGGTTTGAATCACAGGTTTGGATTTAACTTACAATATTAGTGATATTTAATACTAATTTTCATTTATTTAATAGCGTGTTTATTTTTCTATCTAAATCACGATTCAAAATCACAAAGTTTTTTTATTGAGTTATCGATACGGTCTAATTGAATCAAGACTCCAAAATCAAAAATAAGTTAAAGATATTATTGAGTACAGATACGCGAGCAAATTCTTGACGCAATGCCGCACACTTTCCCCACAATGTGCATTACACAACACTAAGCAGATAACAACGAAATGAGATTTTTTTAGCCCTATGAACTTATATTTAAAAAGAATTCAAAGTAGTTTAAATTTTAGTTACCCATAAATTGACAGGAGCTTGAAGGTAAACCAACCGAATTTTGTATTTTTCAGATCATTTCTGTACAATAATTTTGATTTAAACATAATTGCTAGTGTTAATCCTCAACAATATTGAAATCTACAATATTAAAATACCAATCAAAACTAATTTTTCACTTTGAACGCTTACCCTCTGAATCTATTCGTTTTTACAAAAATGAACCGTTTGTTCTTTTCTCACAATTAAATGTTTATAATGGTATCGATATTGAACATTAAGGTGGTCCAAAAATGCATTAGAATTTTTTTCTTTCTTGAAAGTTCATAAAAATTTGTATAAAAAATATTAATTTTTTTTTAAATAAAATTATATTCAAAGATGGCGCAATGATTTTTGTTTTCAGCTAGCTTCTTCAACAATTTTCTATTATTGTTAATGATATTCTCTTTGCTTAATGATCAAAAGTGGCGTTTTTGAAGCATTTTTTAACTATATGTCCATTTTTTCCATGGCTTAATTCAATAATTAATTATATTTAGCCAAAAAGGTTTTTAAGCAAATTATTATATTTTATAATTATCTTTCCAGGTAAAAAAATTATATATAGTTTATACATTGTGTGAAATATTGCATATAATTTTTATTTGTTTCATATAAAAATGGTATAAAACAAATAAATATTATATATAATACTTCACACTATATATAATTTTTCTCCTCTGCTTATCTACTTTAGAGCATTTTTCACTTAGTAAGGCAATAATTGATGCAAGTTAACAAAATAATTGTTTGAACAATTCATTATTGTTTATAACTATTTTTTTCTTAAATAAGTGCTAGAAAGTTGCGGTTTTTTCTGAAATTTTTTACTTTGCTTTGCCTTCTTAGTTATGAATCGAAAGCAATCAAGTACTAGAAGAAATTTCCTGAATGCAGTAAGTCTACTTTGCACCATACGATGTTATAATCGATTAATCATTTGATTGGGGCCTTTTGAATTTATATAATTACATATATATATTATTGTCGAGGAGGCGTGTTTTTTCCGAGGAAGGAGGGAGGGGGGTTGATATTAAAGTATATGCAATTTCGTATTTTTCTTTGGCGCGTTACAATAAATTTCTTGTTTTTATTTAAAAAAAACGTTTTCATGTCATTTATAGACCTACCCAAGTCGAAATATAGCCCCTACTTTGAGACTCTAATTCACGCTAATATTTGTAGGGGCTAAGGTTGTAAAGTAGAGGATATTGCCATACGATTTTTGCCCCTACTTTAGCGCTCTTATGGGCACAAATTTCCGAATCTTCCATTTGGGGCTTCAAAACAGAGGCTTAGTTTTTGTTTCTGATTTATCGCTCCACACTTTACCTTCCTGTACAGAATAAAATTATTTGACAAAAAATTAACAAAATGGAACAAGAAGAAGGCATACTGACATTTGCGTAATGTTTCAAGTTATTTTGCACACGGAAAAAAATATCCATTAAAATTTATAGAACTAATCCTTTAGTAGAGGATACGCTGGGTAGTTTAATAAAAATTAAAATCGTCTTTGTTTTACATTGCATTAAACTAGTCCCGAAACTATAGAGAACATTTCTATAAAATCATAATCGATTTTTTGCTACAAAAAATTAATATTCGGTATTATTATATTATTACTATTATACTCTAATATTTGTTCACATGTTTAAGGACACAATTATTCACTATTATACAATCACTAAACTATTTATAATCGCACGCTATGAAAGTTTTTATTCGCCGCGGGGGTTCGAACCCTATAAGTTTCGCATTCCTAACGCCTAAAGCCTCTCTACTAGCCTAGTTTGAAGTATGAAAAAAAATCTGAAATATAACCTACAGCTGTACAAGGTCATCTGAAAATTTTTGTGACCCATTCTGTAAAACATATTGCTACGTTCATAATAATATATGTACTAAGATTTTAGATTTTAGAAATATTATAAATTATTATTGTGTATTTTATGTGCTTAATCAAGATTTGAAATTAATCCAGAAATATTTCAAGATATTTAAAAAAAAATTTTTAATTCAAAATATATTTTGAGAAATTTAATAGATTTTAAAGTATTTCCACAAATTTCCAAAGATTTCAAAAGATTTAACAGGCTTTAGAGAATTCAAAAACATTATTCATATTTTAGAATTACCTTTAAATCTTACAACTCATTTAAATTCTACCGAAATTCCTTAAAAATTCTTTGAAATTACTTAAAATCCCTTAACTTCTTTAAAAATAGTTCGAACTCTTTTAAATAATTCGAAATCTTTTTAAATTTGATAAAAAACTGCAAAGTTTTTTAAATCAAATAACTTCTGTTAAATCCCTGGAAACTCCTGAAAATCAGGAGAGACCTACACTTGAAATCCTAGAATTTCTCGAGAGGGAAATATGTTGTTTTTGAAAAGAAATTATGCTTTTTTTCACATTTCTAAAGTTTAAAGAAAATTGGTTAAATTTTCTAAAGTTTAATTAGCAATTTAAAAATCATTAGTTTTCATGTGATTTCAATTAAACACAAATAGTTGAAATTTTAAAGGCTTTGATTAAAAAAAAAGTTTTAAATCAGAATTTTTGGTGAATATAAATTTCGTCAGTTTAAAATAAAAATTCGAATTCTTTAAGTTTCAAGGTTCTGGAGTAGATTCTTTTTTCATTTTTAATATTTACCATTTAAGATCATTATTTAGTTTGAAAGTTTGTTTAGTATAGTTAAATTCATTCTTTGATTTTATAAAAATTCGCCATATTAGCTTGAAGGTCAAATTATAATGTTATTCTGTAATAACAATTTGAAATTCTAGAATTTCAAAAGCTTCAACTTTGAATTATTCAATTTAGTTTTCAATATAAAATTGTCAAATCTTGATCGCTTTGAATTTATAATTGTTCAAATTCAAAAGTTTGCAATTTTTATTTATTTAATTTTGAACGCTTTTAAGCATAAATAATGTCCAATGTCTAATCTTCAAATATTCAATTTTGAAGGTTTTGATATTGCCCTATTTTATAAATTTTTAAACTGAAATCATTAAATTTCGTGATTCTTCAATTAAAAAGAAAATTGCGTCGAAGGAAAGTATATTTCTTCAAAATCTGTGGAAACTAATTTAGAGTTACTTTTTGTGGTACAGAAAAATTCAATACAACAGATTTGTAACTTTCTTACCTTTTTCTTTTGACGTTTCTTCTCTTGTGTTTGATACCTTTTTGGGAGGGGGGTTGGATCTGGGTTCTTTATAAATATCTTTAAAATCTAAGCGCTTTTTTGCATTTTTCCTTTTGCTTGCAGCCACCAGATTATGGCAAACTTCTTTCCTCTTGAACCCATTTCGATGTTATCACTTTAATATTTATTATTTAAAGCCAATTTAACTGTTGCTTTCACGAACTATGATTATGACATTTTAGAGAAAAAAACAAAGTATCTGTCACGAGGGCACAGGTGTCGAGGCAACGACGCCACATATTTTCTGCGTTAAAATTTAAGAGGGTTAAGAGAAAATTTAAAAATTCTACGGAAAATGTGGAGCTTCAAAGGAGACATAAATAAAACTCAATAATATAGAGGCAAGACCTTCAATGTAGGGGCTGAAGCTTATACAGAAGCAAAATCGAATGAAAATAGCGTTAGGAGTGTAAAATAGCTTTTTAGTTTAAACTATTATTGTTAACACTGAGTAAAGAGCAAAAATAATTTACTTAAAAAAATACACTGACATTTAAAAATTATTTTTGTTGAGGTTTACTTATTATTTATTATTATTATTTAATTATAATTAAAAATTCAAATCAAAACTTAAGATTTCAGAACAAATCTTTCTAGCATTATTCTAAGAGAAGGTAATTAGAAACAGCAACAAATTGTTTAGGAAACTTGGTTAGCTTGCACTATTTATTACATTACTAAATAAAAAGTAAGTAAAAAGTTAGAAATTTTAGAAGAAACCACAACTATCTAGAAAATATAAAGGAAAAGATAGTTAGAAGCAATAACCATATGCTTAAATAATTATTTTTACTAAATTGAATGGGATTATTAATTCACTCCAAGTTAAAAGTAGATAGGAATTCAAGAGAAAACTGCAACTTGCCAGTATTATTCAAATTGAATATCGTTATAAATAATAATAAATTGTTTGAACAATTAATTTTGTTATCTTCACTGAATTCTTCACCTCACTCTAATTGGAAATTAGACAAACAGTGAAATTTGTTTGGAAAAATGACAATTTACCAGCATTATGAAAAGAGAATACTATTAGAAAATACTAATAAATTGCTTAAGCAATTTTTTATAATAATGAACTGTTTATCATGTAAACATATAATCACAAGTATGAAGTAATATTTTTCGTATTAGAAACGATTGAATTAAAAAAACCGCACAAAAGTCATTGCGGAAAAAACTTGCAAACCCCACTTTTTCAGTTTTAGTGTTTTTGGGAACCTATACACGAGACTTATCGGGGTGATATTTAGAAAGCAATATTTTGTTCGTATTCTATTGCTAGTTTTAAAGAGAATTGTTGATTTTCAACTCGATTCCCCTAAGATTTACGATTCTGAATGTGTTTTTTTTGTTTAACAAAAAATGGATTAATTTTGTTATGGAGTCGAAACATTTTTCAGGCGAAATGTATGGGATTTCGAACAAAATTTTTGATCACCCTATTGTACATAATTATTTTGCTGGAATGGGACCCTGAGCACTAGAAAATAAAGTTTCAAACTTTAATTTTTAAAACGTATGGCGATAATAAAAATTTAATGCCGCATCTGTTTCGCTTTATGAAAAACGTTTTAGTCTTTTAGTTTTCGAATTATTCACGAAAAACTATTAATTTCTCTGGTTTAAATATTTTGCTTCTTCACACATCAAGTCGCGAATTAAAAAGAAGTTTTTAATTTTATTGCAATCTCCAATGGTTATTTTTTTATTATTCTCCTTAAGGGTGTTGATTAAATCCAACTTTAAATTATTTTTTTATAAGAATGACACTGACTCAATATACATTTTTATGAAGGATTTGCGAACGAAAGAAAGAAAACTTGTCGAATATCCGGGGCTTTGCGAGATCCTCAGATAAATAGAATGTTAAATAATCAAAAAATTTGTTGAGGAAATGATTATTTTCACGACAAATATGAATTTCCGAAAGATAGAAATCAGCTGGTAGCAGAGACAGCATTTGAACGGTTAGAGTCGTTTGCAAATTTATTTTTTACTAACAATTCTGACATAATAGAAGAATTCTCGAGAAATACCAGTTTTTCAAAGGTCCACGCCTTGATGATGGTTCTAAATTTTTTCAAATTTAAAATTAATTTTGAGATTTTTCCAGAACTTCTAAATATTATAATAAATGTTGAATGATGAATTTTATTATCGAACCTTTTCAACTACAAACGCATCTAAATTTTATTTGATGAAGTCTTCAAGTCTACATTTTGTAATTCTTCAAATTATAAATGTAAGCTTACAAATCAAAATCTAAAATGAAAAATTTTAATATTTGCGCATTACGCAATTTAGAGTGAATCGCATCATAATTAAAAGTGATAACAATTCAAGCAATTATTCTGAAAGCTAATAAAGTCGATTTTGGACAAATTTTCCTTCAAAAGATTTGTTAAATTCCCGGTCAAAAAATAAGTTATGTGAAATAGACTGTTTTGCGGTACCTGATTTCACTTTCTCTAAAATCTAATATTTCTCTTCGAAAGATAAACGCTTCCACTTGTTTTCCTTCGACATTTTTGTATCGCCTGGTTACACCTAGTTGCGCAATGCATAACCTAAACACTGAGTGACTGAACCTAGTAAAAACAGGATCAATTTTGTTACAGAGCATTGTGCACCAGCGATCATTTTACTCTTCAAATCATAATGATTTGTCCACTTGGATCAATTTGTTCTTATTTTTGGGTCATTTGTCTGAATAAAAAAAATGACCGCCAATTTTCGGCGCTAATATGATAACTTGATAACCTAAAAATTGTTCTGACATCACGCAAGTGACAACTAACCTTAATAGGTGATATTTGTTATGTCATCTTTCGTTAATTTTTTAACTTTTGAGGTACGACAATAAAGTCGACAATAAACTGGACAATAAAGTCAACAATAAAATCGACAATAAAGTCGATTATTCATTCCGCCCGATGAAAATGCTCTTGATTTTGATATAATTTTTGTTGCATATAAAAATAATATCAATATCGGTAGAATTTTGTAAATTTGTTGTTTGCTGTGAAAGAGAACTGATCATAATTATGTATCCATTCTGATCAATTTGATCGTATTTTTTTGTTCATTTGTTAGACTATACAAAATGGCCGCCGATTCTTGGCACTGATGTCATAACGACATAACTTAAAAATTGAATCTAACCTCATACAAGGGTAAACCACATTTAACAGTTGATATTTTCTAATACGAGGGTGGATTGATAAGTTTCCGGCCTGACCAAGAAAAACAACGTTTTTAAGAATTTTTTTTTTTTATTTCTCAACATAATCTCCTCCAAGGC
>NC_046657.1:118730822-118739113 GCF_010883055.1 Belonocnema kinseyi | reverse complement strand
ACAAGCTATCTAAGGATGGTACTATAGAACGCCACCTCAAGGTAGGCCTAGTGGTGCCATCTCTTGGTCAGGCCGGAAACTTATCAATCCACCCTCGTATTAGATTTCGCTATTTTTTTAACTTTTCAAGTATAATGCACGATCAGAAACCATAGAAAACTTGCATATGAGCTAAAGTACTCCAAGAACGTCAGTTATCTCGGTTTGACTTCATACATGATTTCGAATCAGGTGATTATGATCTTAAAACTCGATCATCCACTCCAGCCGATCAAAATACTTTTGAATTCGGTACCATTTTTGTTGCATATCAAACTTATATTTATTTCGGTATCATTTTAAACACTTTTTTACTGTGCTCTATAACAGGAATTTTTCTTGCCTGATTGCAGTGTATAACTCATTTTTATTGCTTGAAACGGATATTTTTTGCGGAAAATGTGTTTAAAGTAAAGTTTATTTAGAGACTAATAGAAATCAAACAATTTATAATCATTGCTTAATACAAACAAGATAAACAGATTCACATTGAGTCTATTATTTAATACTTATAAGGCGTTTAAAATGCAGTTGTGATTGCATATATTTTGCCAATGGTATTTTACAGTGGCATGGAAAATTCTAATGTGTTCTCTAAGGGTTCACATTTTTCTTGTACCTTCTTCCCTATTCCTTTATACACCTCCCACATACTTACTTGGTGGTGGGAGCAGGACCTACAGTTTCAGGTGGGTTTCGAACAACCGGAGATGAACAACTCCCTTGCTAGGCTAGTGTTCACCGTATGGGCCGCCGAGGCTCTTCCAGAGTGCGAGGCGGGAATCGAAGCCGCACGCCGACAGAGTGGGTCCAAAGCCTACACCCCTGCGTCCTACGACTATCGCCCCACTTTATTTTTCAACGTGAACTTAATATTTCGCGAGAACTTTCAATTATTTAAATAATTTAAATTAAAAAATGTATAACTTCGTTAGTTTTCATTTCAGAGATTTCTTTTATGGCCTAAAACGAACTAATATAATTTTGCTTTTATCTTACAAGTGTGGGAAATCTTCGTTTCACCGATATTTTTTATTATTTAAACAATGTTAATTTACAAATACATCTACAAAGATTTGGATTTTTTTGTTAAACCAAGTGATATTCTTTGGCCATTGACTCAATATTGTGGTAAATCTTCATTGTACAACTATTGCTTATTAATTAAACGATTTGAATCGATAAATGCATACATTTCTTTGTTTCAAGTATGTAAAGTTTGGGTTTTTTGTAGATTCAACTATAAATACTGTGCAGAAGGTGCTTTCCTGTAATAATTTTATGCCAGACAAAAATGTATCATTGTTTTAAAAATGAAATTAACATTTCAATCATTTAAGTCGATAATTTTCTTTCGGATAGAAATTTTTAAAAGTGATGTCGTTTACTTTTATGAGTCATCATTTTGAGGATAAATAAACATGGCTTGTGCTTCCGGAAGCAATGTATTGTCGATTTTTATAAACACGTTCCTCAAACTGTCTAAATATGGGTTGGCAAAAACCAGCGATAAATAGAGCATACCTTCTATCATATTAATTAGAGATAATTTTCTGGTGTTATTTTCTCTGCAGCGTTTAAAATCTCTGTTTCTAGCCTCTTGGGCTTTTCCGGAAAGTTGTCCAATAGATATCACGAAAGAAGCATTGATTTTTGCAGCGTGAATGATAATTATGTATACTGAAGCAATTTCAGTAGTAAGTTTGTCAAATATCTCAGTGTCAAGTGCTTTGCCGCATGCCAAAAGTTGCAGAATAATGTAAAAATTCTTTACCCGGTTTCTGCTGACCCCTATATAGGCAGTTTAAGGAACGTGTTACTAAAAACCGAGAGCCCATTCCTTGCAGAAGCACAAACCGTCCTTCTTTATCATTATAATGATCATTCATAAAAGTAAGCTGGATTACAATTACAAATTTCTATCTGATAGAAAATTAGCGTTTAAACAATTAACAATGGCCAAAGAATATCACTTGGCCTTACAAAAAATCCAAATCTTTGTAATCGAAACTGACAAAGTTATGTATTTATTAATTAAAGTTTTTTAAATAATGAGTGAGAGCTGTGCAACAGAGATTTTCCACAGTACTTGGAGAAAAGGAAAATTATATTAGATTATTTTGGAACAAAAACGAAATCTCTTAAATGAAAACTAACAAAATCATACATTTGTTTATTTATATAGGTTAAATAATTATAAATTTTTTAGAAATATCAAGTTATACTAAAAAATGACATTGAAAAGATATTTGCAATGACACCTGCATTTTAAACGCATTATATGCATTAACTAATAGCCACAATGTGAATTTCTTAAAAACATTTGTTTAAACAATAACTAGATATGATTGGCTTTTGTTTACTTTTTAATTAAACTTTATTTTACACACATTTCCTGCAAAAAATATCAGATTAAAGCAACAAAAAGAAGCAATTTCTGTACAAAGCACATTTATTAACTAAATTGTCCATAATAATATTAAAATATTGTCTAATGAACTAACATCATTGGAGGTTATTTCTAGAGTCGTTTTACTGATTCTAATACTAAGAGCGTCAATAAATATTTTATTTACAAAATAGTGCCCTTTCAAAATTTAAAAAAAAAATCTTCGTCAAAATTTGGTCTCGACTGATCTATGTAGAATTTTATCAGCTTTTATTTTAAAAAACATCAACATTGGATTAAAATTGTGGCCTCTAGACTGATATGTTTTAAAGACACCATTTTGTCCTACTAGGCCGGGGCCATAATCCTCGCGTGAGAAAATCCATTGCGTCGACAAATTGAAACATCAACAGCTTGTTGAATACTATTTCAATTGTGCTAAAAACCCAAACAACGCACTCCCTGACAGTTTTCTCTGGCTAAAATTTCGCTCGACTCTTGGAATGCTGGAATTTTTTTGCACGAATTATGTAGCGTCTTCGAAAGAATAATTACAATTTTTTAATAAACATTTTGAACTATCAGTAAAATAATCAGTCACAGATTACGACAGTGCATATTTGTGTTTAGATGTATCACAAAATATGATTAACATCTCATTTCGTCGCGAGTGAAAATTAAAAACTGCAAAATATTTTAATCAAAGGCAAAAACAGTTTTTCGTCAATAAAGAGAAAGCTATAAAATATACAGCTTTTTTATAGAAAAAAAAGACTTAGTTGAAAAATGAATTAAAGAATTTATATTTTTATATGTCTTTTTAAAATTAAAATTGGAAATGTCATTTTCAAGTAGTTAGGAGTCGCCCTACCCCAGAAAAATAATTCTATATATTATTTTTTCTGAAAAAGTATTTTGTATGTTTTTCCAACTAAATTGTTCATTTTTAATGCTATTAAATAAGTTTTATATTTTTAAAACTGATATTGGTATTTTTTGTTTTCCTAACAACCCCTGAAAATATGTCGCTAGTGAAAAATATGACTTTTAATATTGAAACGCACATGTTCTATAATTAGTCATGACATAAGGGACTTAATAATATCCTTTCTCTGATAACAAAAGACTCCTGGTTATGAGGATAGAGGAGTAATTTTACTCTAAAATGTACCCACTCTGACTATGTGGCAGTTTGATCTATAATCACCTGCCTTCTGGAATTATTATTACTACCGTAGGATCGTTGGTGCTACTCCTCGGACTACTACTGGACTACTCGTTGTAGAATGAGCTTTTTAATGGCAAATTAGACTTAGGTTTTAGCCGGTTTTCACAAAGCAAAATTATATCATATTTATGCATAATTCTCCACAGATTTTTTTTTTTTCTAAATAGTTTCCTGGCGATCCAATGTAATTAAACATCGAAAGGAAGGAGAAGTAAGACAAGTGATATTATAGAGCTATTTGTTCTCTCTTTGTGTCTCGACAGTAGCAATGAAATTGGGGGCTGCGGAACTTGTTGTAAGGTACTAAGCATAGAGCGCATGTGTCCAAATTGCGAAAGAAACTAATTTAAAGTAGAGAGTAATTGAGTTAACATCCCAGAAAAAATTGGACGTAACATGGGAAACTATAGAATGGACTGTAAGGTTGTTTAAGTTAAGTGCGAGTTGACCTGTACGTTTATGTGGAAAAGTTTTGAAGTACTACTTCGAGAATCTTGTCTAGGAGAAACAGATAAACCATCTATTGAGGATGGGTATTGATTAAACTATCTACATCAACCGTTTGATTGCTAGGCTTTGGAGTTCTTGCTTCTTTGTGATATAACCGAATAAAAATGCTTTGACTTGAGTTCGACTTGAATTGCCCCTAATCAAAACATGCTGAAGTGGAACTTGAGCATGTCTCAGTTTTGAGACGGAGCCAGACTTCAATTTATGTCTTGGAGACAAGATTCTATACCTTGAAGACATAAATTTATCTCTTGAGTAAAATTGCTATGACTCCATCATTTACTGATTTTCATTTGTATTATACTTGTTTGACGATAATACCGAAAATGTTGTTTGTTTTTACGTATTTCTAACGGCTTAGGAGATCCTTTTAGAAAGTTACAATTTTTATTTGTTTTAAGAAAATTTTTAAGTCATATTCGTTCAGACCAATAGATTCTGATTTTTTAAATTAAAAATAACTAATTTAATAATTACAAATTTTTAATTCATCAATTTTAATCTCATTTATAAGCCGAAAAAGGTTCGACCATCCCACCCAAGACAAGGCTTGTCTTGAGACAAGTAAACGTCGTCTTAGCCAAGGCAAGGCTCGACTTGAGACAAGTAAACGCCGTCTCAGCAGCCGTGGCCATAAAAGTAAGACGAAGGCCTATGTGTCGACTCAGTTTTGAGAAGCAGCCAGACATCGATGTCTTGGAAACGAACTCAAGGCATAACAAAGTCGAACTCAAGTCGAAGCATTTTTACTCGGGTAGCCAGGAAGAATTTTTCTGAGCGCGGCGACCATTCAATTAGTATGCAGTTATTTATAATTCGAACACGATTTCTCTTGTACAACGTGGTCACCTTGACAATTCGCTTTCAGTTGACACATTTAAATGGGCCTTTCTTTTAGGGACAGTCTTTCCCTTCTTCATGTGTTTTGTTTTCACAAAAGATACATCTGATGCCTTTGTACTGAATCGCAACCTGACCGAATTTGAAACATGAGTAGCACATTTTCACCGTAGTTATATAAGGGTCAACACTCATTTGTACCTTTCAAGGACGTACAGTCGACTCTAATTACCTTACCGCGGATGGGACCGTACGGGAGCAATTTTTATGGAAACGATGTTCCCCCACTCTCGAGTCTAATCTTGATGCGTGATGCTTGATGCGAATTGTTTCGCTCGCTACGTAAGTTGTCGCGCTTAGATCAGTGTTTACAAACAGTGAAAGTTTGATTTTCAGAACAGATATTGTGGAAGTAATTATCTCACATTTGGTACTAAAAAATTGTGATCACATCGTTCTCTCGCGGAATAAACGGAAAAATAGGTTAGCATTTACGAATTATTGATAAACCTTCGGTTAAATTTGCCAAATTTGAGGTTATCTTATGTGATAAGGAAATTATCATAAGACATAAATATTATGATTTCAAAGTTCTTTTATAAGCCTCATTAATAAAGCATATAATGGCTTTTTGTACTTTAAAATTGTCTTAAAAGGCCAAAACCATTGACGGCAACGTAAACAGCGAGCGGAGCAATTCTAGTATGGCGAGCCGTAGCGGTTGTGGCGGGGGAAGCGCTCGACCGAGAGTTAGGGGAAGCGGCAACGTAAATAGCGACAAGGTAACTAGCGTCGACTGTATAAAGTCAGGAACCTCCTGACCTCCAACGGTTATTACGACTGGGGCAAGAGATACTAGACCCTTATCCGTTTTTTTTCTAAACCTCTTGCACTCAAGACCTTACAGCCATTTTTCGATTTCGTACGTTCTTTTATTTCTTCTGCGAAGATATAAGTTGGCATATCCTTTACTATCCCCTACTTAGAAACTATAATTCGGGATGAAGGCGCCAAAGTTTGTTATCTGCAGTAAACTGCTATTTACCTTTATGTTATTTGCGTTTATACGGGTGTTGCATTCTATCAAGATGCTTGATTTATGTATCCATTGTATTATTTTTAATGTAATTAAGAAATTTGCATGCAACAAATTACCCACAGCCAAGATGTGAAAAGACACTTCCTCTAAAGCCTCGATCGTAACAAAGACTAGTCCCTTATTATTAGCACTCGCAATATTTCTGGTTGATTTATGGTATACGCTCTATAACCTTCATCACAAAGCAATTTTCACGTTGGTATGAAGAATAAACTCTTTATCATCTCTTTTTAATGAATAGTTTGATTGATTCGAAATAATTTATTTTTGCAATTATTTTCTAGATGTTAGTTTAGGACACATTATTTAAAGGGTAAATCGAGATGAATGTATTAGTATTCTTAATTTCCTAGTGAAACATTTTTAAGAATTTCCTGAGAGGGATTGCTCAATAAAGTGTTCAAGATCACATCATTTAATTTTTAGGGGTCGGGGGTTCCCATATTCAAAAGTTTTCATGGCTTCCGCCATGTTTGCGCTATGCTGCACGACCACGTATGTCGGCAAGTATGACAAAGTCATACTTAAGACGTAGAAAGATTCCTGAATTAGAATTCCTCTACTCGAGATCAATGAAATTCCCTGAAAATGGTTTCTTTAAAAGACTTCTTCAATGATAACACTCATTATATATTCTTGTAGGAAGTTAAACCAGAAGTTTAACTTCTTTCCCGATGTGACTGCAGTCATTTAAAGCAATAGTTGTTATGATACCAAACAATGTCCTCTTGCAAGTTTTGTTATGTAACACGTCAATATATTTTAAATTGAAGTGGAATTAATTGGCTGAAGGATAAGATTAAGTTTGTTGCAAAAGAATAATGTTTTCCACAAGCTGCTGGAAGCAATTATTTGTGAGACGTATGAAACTTCTCTTAACCTTAAATATAACAGTAAATTCTACTTATGTTAAGAAACATATCTTTTTGGCACAATTTATCTGAGAGAGTTTGGAAATCCTCTAGGGAGAGTTAAGGCACGTTTCCCTCTACAACGGTGACCGCTATATCGGAACTTTAATATTTTTATGGGGCGCGAAAAGTTTCCACCATTAAAAAAAAATTAATTCTCATATTAGTTCATGAAGATTTTGAAACATATATTTCAAAGTAGATATTATTAACTACCCAATTATTTACAATGTTCGTATGATAAGTGATGTCTGTGTTCCGTACTATAGGATGCAATTAAAACTATGATTTGGAAATCGCGCCAACTCAAGCCATTCAAAATCTATAAAAAGTCCACTACACTAAAATTCTGATATAGGGCCGCCTGGTACAGTTCTTCCCAGTACTAATGCCGCGCAGGTCCGTCCACTCAGCGCCGCCACCAAGGCAAATTATAAAATTGAATACGCCATATTTTTTTGCTTTTTTTGCTAATTTTATACTAAAAAAAATTTTTTCTCTTTAAACTTTCGAGAAAAGGGTGGCGGCGCCAGCAGGACGTCCACTCAGTGCCGCCACCTACGAAACTCATTAAAAATGATTATAGTGCGATAAACGATAAGTGGAAATTTTTTTGCTTTTTCTTTTGCTCTATGATGACATATATTACGTTTCCCAAAAAACTACCACTAAGTCTTACACAACTACCCCCTGTGAGCAAAAACGTTTTAAAAATGGGAAAACTACCTTCAACAATGTAAACATGTTTTAGGGCTTCAAATTAATCACATGACACTTGAAAATTTCGCTCTCTTCATAATTTCCCCAAAACCACTCTTCCACGTGAACCTATGCAGCGGAACAAATATATGTATGAAAAAAGCATAAAAAATAATAAGACTTAGAAAACACTGTTAGTTGATATTTTTTTGCTCTTTTTTTGCTCTTCGATAATATATAATACGTTACCCAAAAACGACCCCTAAATCATACATATCCTCCCCTCGTCGTCAAAAACGTTTTAAAAGTTGGATAACCAGCCTAAACAATGTAAAAATGATTTAGAACTCCAATTGATTACATCTTCCAGCGGAAGATGTACTGTTGCATACGTTCACATGGAAGGGTAGTTTTGGGAATATTATAATAAGAGGGAAATTCTTAAGTGTCAAGTAATTAATTAGGAGTTCCTAATCATTTTTACATTCTTCAGGGTGGTTTTCTAACTTTTAAAATATTTTTGATGACGCGGGAAGGGTATATATGACTTTGGGATAGTTTTTAGGGAACGTATTG
>NC_046657.1:118725114-118730722 GCF_010883055.1 Belonocnema kinseyi | reverse complement strand
TTTTAAAGGTGTTTTTCAACTCTTGAAACGTTTTTGTTCACGAGAGGTATGTATGTATGACTTAGGGGTAGTTTTTTGGAAACGAATAATATATTTTTAGAGAGCAAAAAGAAAAAAATATCGACCAACAGTGTTTTCTAAGTTTTATTAATTTTTATAATTTTTGAGGAACGTATTATATATTATCAGAGAGCAAAAAAAGAGCAAAAAAATATCAACTAACAGTTCCTTCTAAGTTGGACAATTATTTTTAATGCTTTTTTTCATACATATAAATGTTCTGCTTCATTCGTTCACGTGAAAGGGTAGTTTTGGGGAAATTATAAAGAGCGCGAAATTTTCAAGTGTCATGTGATTAATTTGATGCCCTAAAACATGTTTACCAAGTTGAAGGTAGTTTTCCCATTTTCAAAACGTTTTTGATCACAGGGGGTAGTTATGTAAGACTTAGGGGTAGTTTTTTGGGAAACGTAATATATGTCATCATTAAGCAAAAAAAGCAGAAAATCTCCACTTATCGTTTAATGCATTATAATCATTTTTAGTGAGTTTTCGTAGGTGGCGGCGCTGAGTGGACGTCCTGCTAGTGCCGCCACCCTTTTCTCCGAAGTTTAAACAGCAAAAAAATTTTGTTTAGAATAAAATTAGCAAAAAATATGGCATATTCCATTTTATAATTTGCCTTGGTGGTGGCGCTGAGTGGACGGACCTACGCCGCGCCCTATGTAGGAGTAAAAGGAGTAGCGCGGTGTGTGCGACAGTCGCTTAGGTATGACCAAACGAAAGCGAAACGGCACGCAATCAGGTTTGTTCCTCATCACCGCCAGCCCCAAAACTGACACAGTATCAGAGCTTAACTGTACTTCCAGCACAGCGGCAAAAAATCAGAATTGGAGTACGCCTTGTCTCAACTTCCCCATGAGGATATATAAGTGAGTCTAAAAATAAGCAATTGAAAAAGCTTCAATTCGCATTACAAGGTTCGTGCTGAAACCATAATAGAAGTTTTTTTTGTGAACATTAAAACAGAATATACATACGGAGTAAACAAGATAACATTTATTAAAATTCCGGTTCGGTGAGGCATAGAACGCGCTCGCGAATTTAATTTCCTACTCACAAGATACCTGGGACTCTCAGAGTTCTCCGTTTTGTATGATAAATAATTAGTCTCCATTCAGCTGATGAGAGAGCCAAAAATTGTATCTGCTGAATTTAATTTTAGAAATGAATTTTTCATCCATTAACGCATTGGAAAAATGTACCCGCTCCAGCGCGTACACATCCCCCCAATTTGGTTCCAAACCCAAAAAAAGAAATTTCAACTTTTCCTTTTCATAAATTTAGATTTTTACAAGTGCAATGTCGTTTCACAGCAAAAAAAGCGACATTTTTAGCCCAAAATAAAGTACAGCCGATAAATTTTGACCAATTTAGAAACTGAAAAAATTTTGTTTGAAACATTTTTCTTGTTAATATCATTAAACAAGATTTAATTTTAAATTGCATTATTCTGGCATTTGTCGACAACTAAAGTCGTCTTTTTCAATCTCAGTCCTTATTTTTAATTAGGAACTTCATGATTATTTCATCAACGTGCATAATTAGTTGATAAATTGTAGGATTTTTAAAAACAAATTTAATTTAAAAATTTATTATTTTGACACTTGTTAACAATAAAATTTGCTTATTTAAATTTTAGTTTTCATATCAGGTATGAATGCGCATTCGAAATTTAGCATGTAAAATACATAAGAAAAATCATTTTTGGAGGTTTTTGGAAAAACTTTGTTGGGTTTGGAATACAGTTAGGATAAATTTATAGGACGTACAGAGAAATTTGTAGTGAATAATTTTATTTAACAATTATATGGATTTGCCAGGCCAAAAAAAATTGTCTTAAGAAAATGAATAAATTTGTAACTATTTCATAATAAAAACTAAATATTATTTCAGTTAGAGCACATTCTATTTTTCTTACATTTTTTCCAACATTTTTGGTTTTTTAGGATTATGTCACGAATCATTTTACATATTGTGAAAGTTGAGTTGCAATTATCTATTTAACTACACCTAATGGTAACAAATGGAAGATAGATCCCTGTTCAGCATAACAAAAATGCTTAGAAAGTTATATTTCGAATTTAACAGGAACATATGACCTTTTTCTTAACCAGTGAAATTTATCAGAAAAAAGCAGGCTTCTCTAGGTCATCTCGATAGAAGACCAGAAATAACTAATAATCAATTGTTTGGGCATTAAATAAATGTAAAAAGTAAAATGTATGATTTTAGCAATCACTATCCTTAATATGAAATCTCTAAACGATATTGCCGATTTCGATTGTCACACTACTCGATTTTCATTGCTGTATGCGTGAGACACGAGTTATGAATGGGTTAGACAGAGTTGGGAAATATTGAAAAAATTGTCACGATTGCTCGTTCTTTGATAGCTACACGCGTGCGAAAGGGACACTCGCGAGTCACCGTGAGTTAGACAGTAATGGAACGTTACACCCGTTTTCTTGAAGTTAAATGATCCCAACGGAGCTGGCTTGATCTGTGCTTGCTTGGATTTGAGTGACGTTCATTGGCTACGCTGCGCGTCTGTACTTGATTTTTAAATACGTACGCGTTGAAAAAACAGAAACTATTTTAATCAAGATTAAAATAAAAAATAGCTTTTTATGTTTTCATCTTACGTCTTTTTGATAAATTTGTTTACTGCGAGCAGTTCGCTCTTGAATTTCAAAATGTAATATTAACCTCAAAATCTCAATAAGTTGCTACCGCATTTTTTATCAGCAATGAAATTTTATAACAAATTCCATGCATCACAGGAATAATACTTAATGTTTATATTGAATGCAAATAATAACTAAAACATTAACTTATAAATAAAAATACACCAATGTTACACTAACTTTACTCAATATCAGATAAGTACCATTAAACTCCTTGCACTTAACCTTCACAAGAAAACAGCTGTATAAAATGTATAGGCTTCCAATGTTTTATGTGCTTTTAAACAATATATGGTTTAAGAAATGTGGGATTGAATGAATTATGTTCAGGTTTATGGATGTATCGGGTCTTCATATTTATATTTCTAACAAAAAACACAAATTTTCAACGAAATACGGGAATTTTCAAACAAATAATTCCATTTTCTGATATAAGACAAAAAATGGAATTTGGAAATCTATGTTAACAATAATAAAAAACAGATTAATTCTTTAACCATAAAATAATGTTTAACGAAAAAGATGAAGTTTCAATTAAAAATATCAAATTTTAAACTAAATAGAATAATTCAGTTTTTAGTTTATAAAAGTTAATATTCAATCCAAAAAATCAAGTTTTCTACAGGTTATCAAAAATTTTAATTAAAACAGATGAACTTGATAACTAATAGTAAAAGTTTTAACGAAAAAGATGATATTTCAAATACAAAGATTAATCTTCTATTTTAAAAAATGGTTCTTAACAAATAATAGAATTTTCAATAGAAGAACAACATAATCAAAAGTATTTAAAATAAAATAGAATTCACTTAAAATCAGGCAGGTTATACACATTATTTAGTAGAATCTCTCAAAGATTAAAATTGTTTTATAGTAAATTATGCAAGACATTTTTTCCAATCTAAGACAAAATAATCGAATTTGGACATCTATGCTAAGAATAATTTTTTACCCATGACATTGATTCTCTACACAAAAAAAAACGATTATTTTTCAACCAACAATGATATAATTAAAATTTTCCTTAGACATTAATTTTTAACAAACAAAAAAAATCAATAAAATAGTTCAATCCTGAATAAACAAGATGAGATTTTAACAAAGAAAAATAATTTTCTACCAGAAAAACAAATTTTCAAATGAAAAAATTAATTTTTTAATTTTTAAAATAAATTTTTAATTTTTCATCCTGAAATTGTGCACTTGAATTTTTGATCAATTTTTAACAAAATAGTTGAACCCTTATCAAAAAGATTAGTTTTCAAACAAATAGTGTAGTTTTCAACTAAAAAAGATAAATTTGTTATTAAAAATATAAATTTATAAAACCAGAAATAGGGTAATTTCTTTTTAGTTAAAAGAATTAATATTTAACAACAAAGAATTAAATTTCAACAAATTAATTAAAATTTTACTAAAATAGATGCATTTGATTTTATGGTACATACATAGTTGAACTTTCCAGCAAACAGATGTATTTTCAACCAAGAAGATTAATTTTATATAAAAAAGACGATGTTTGAAAGAAATAATTGAATTTTCAACCCAAAAATATCCATTTTTAATTCCGAATTTCAGTGTTCCACCAAGAGCGGGATAGTTCAATTTCCAGTTAGAGAATTTAATTTTTACCAAGAAAAAACGAAATGTGCAAATTAATAGTTTTGTTCTCAATCACAAAGATGAATTTTGAAATGAGAGGACTAATTTCCTTCCGAAATAACGAATTTTCATCTAAATATGTGCATTTTCAAACCAAAGGGTTGAATTTTCAACTACAAAAGATCAATTTTTAACTTCAAATATCAATTCTCTACCAAAAATGATATAATCCAATTTTATCTTACATAAATTAATCTTGGACTAACTTTAAAGTATCTTTCAACAAAAAAGGTGAATTCTCAATTAAAAAGATGAATTTTCAGGGAAGTAGTTTTATATTTCTAACAAAAAACACAAATTTTCAACAAAACTCATAAATTTTCAAACAAATAATTCCACTTTTAACTAAAAAAGATCAAGGTTCAATAAAAATATCAAATTTTAAACAAAAATAGAATAATGCAGTTTTTAGTTTATAAAAGTTAATATTAAATTTTAAAAAATTAAATTTTCTACAGATTATTTCAAATTTTAACTAAAATAGATGAATTTGATACCAAACAGTAGACACAATGGTGGTGGTGTAGTAATCTTAAAACATTATTTTATTTTAAAGATGTGCAATTGATGAGAAAACAATACCAATGTAATCGAAAAAGTTTTTTCATCAATTTTTTATTTAATGAAACCATTTTCAATCGAAAAAGTTGTTTACAAATGATTTTTTCAGTCGCGCATATGTTATTTACACCATTAAGCCATTTCCCTTTCGGGGTAGGCCTGACTCACTCAGTAGGGGAAACGAGTAGTGTGTGGAAGGGATAGAGATTTTTCAGATTGATCCAAAATTCTCGTGCTATTTAAGTAAATAACACGTTCGTTCCGCAACACTGCTCCGACCCAGGTTGCTGATCAATCTCTCTAGCAATCACCCCAAGCGAAGAAAATCACGAAGTCGTTATTTAAGGTTCCCCACTTGGGTCCATTAGTAGCCAAGGTCTTTTGTTTCAGGCGTCATTCACTCTACTGACACTCTTTTTATTAACTATTTGCCGCCACACTTTCCTGGCCTGACATACGTCTCTAGCTTCTTTTATGTCCATGCATTTTTTCATGCAGACTCTCGTGTTTCTGTGACTTCTTATGTCTCTAATAACTAGGGTCTCATTCACACATTCTAACCATTCTTTCCGCGGTCTACCTCTGGGCACGCTGCCACTTACTTTACCTTGATACACTTGTTTCGTTAGTCGTTCATT
>NC_046657.1:118716488-118725014 GCF_010883055.1 Belonocnema kinseyi | reverse complement strand
ATGTCTCGCTACCGTATAGTACAGTCGGTACAAATATAGAATTATGTATTGCCATTTTAGCTTTATTTGATATATTTTTACTTCTGATAAGGGGACTTGCTCAACCTTCTTACCTTCTTTTATTCGCCTATCTAATTCCTCATCTATCTTCCCGTCCCTAGTAAATAAGCTACCAAGGTATACGAACTTGTCAACTTGTTCAATTCTCTCATCATTTAATAAAATATTGCATAGTGTAATTATATTAAACTTTTTATCATTTTGTTCCTTTTTTTTTATTTTTCAGATAATCTGTTTGTACGAAATTTATTTTTATAAATTGTAAGAAACCTTATACAGGTGTAAATTGTTTTCAACTAAATTAATTTTCAATCCAAGAACAATATTATGAAAAGTATTTAGAATAAGATAGAATTCCCTTAAAATCAAGCAGGTTCTATAAATTATTTAGCAGAATCTCTCAGCGATAAAAATTATTTTATAGTCAATTATGCAAGACATTTTTTCCCATATAAAACAATAAAAAGTCGAATTTGGACATCTATGTTAAAAATAATATAAAAAAGATTAATTTTTTACCCATAAAATTAATTCTCTACAAAAGACGATTAGTTTTTAACCAACAATGGTATTATGAGTTAAATTTTTAGTAAAAGAATTTAATTTTTAACAAAAAAAAACGGAATGTGCAACTTAATAGTTTTGTTCTTAATCACAAAGATGAATTTTCAAACGAGAAGACTAATTTCCTACCGCAATAACTAATTTGCATCGAAATATGTGCATTTTCAAACCAAAGGGTTGAAGTTTCAACTAAAAAAAGATAATTTTTTTATTTCAAATATCAATTCTCTACCAAAAATGATATAATCCAATTTTATTTTACATAAATTAATTTTTGACTAACTATGAAGGAATTTTCAAAAAAATAACAAGTGAACCCTCAATGAAGAAGATGAATTTTCAACCGCGAAGATTAATTTCCCTGTTTAAAAAGACGGTTTAAAAAATTATATTTTTAACAAAAAAAGATCCATTTTTATTAAATATAATTTTTTTATAAAAAAAATGGTATAATCGACTTTTCTCTTAAAGAAATTAGTTTTTCACCAAAAAACAAATTTTTCATGTAATAATAGAACCCTCGAAACAAAGATGAAGTTTCAATTA
Organism: Belonocnema kinseyi; assembly: GCF_010883055.1. Classification (NCBI taxonomy): domain Eukaryota; kingdom Metazoa; phylum Arthropoda; class Insecta; order Hymenoptera; family Cynipidae; genus Belonocnema; species Belonocnema kinseyi. The sequence goes on along the minus strand of NC_046657.1, from coordinate 118,723,844 downwards.
AGAAGTTTATTTTTCTACCAAAAATAACGAATTTTGAATAAAATTCTGAATTTCTTAATACTGCATCAAAACAGATGAATTTATTTCCAAATAGTTCAATCTTTGACGAAAAAAGGTTGATTTTAAACCAAAAGGATTAATTTTCTACCAAAACATAAAAATTAAAAATTTTAATTGTTAAGTGCAAAAGGTCAATTTTCAACCAAAAATAGTAGAATGGAAATTTCTTTTAAAGAAATTTGTATTTGAGAAACTGAGAAGGATTTTTTTTAAATAACTCAATCCCCAATGAAAAATATTAATTTTCAACCAATAATATTACGTTTCTACAAAAAATTACGAATTTTCTACAAAATCTAGAAAGTTTCAAACAAATATAAAATTTTTATCTAAAAAAAATTCATTTTTTAACCAAAAGTAATATAAGTAGATTTTATCATTATAGAAATTAATAAAAAAAAAAGAAATTTGAAAAAAAATTGAATTCCCAATGAAAAGGTTCGTTTTAAACCGAAACAGATGAAGCCTCAATTATGAACTTAATATTCAACGAAAAATTAAATAGTTCAGTTTTCAGTTACAAAAATAATTTTCAACTTAAAGAAGTGCAATTAAAAAAAGCTGAGTTCTCTACCAAAACAGATTGCAATTAAAAATATCAATACGTTTTTAACCAAAAATGGAAAGTTAAATTTTCACTTCAATAAATTACTGTTGAAAAAAAAGAATTGTCAGAAAAATGGTTGAATCCTAAATCGGCAAGAAGAATTTTCAAACAAGAAGATTAATTTTATACTAAAAAAGTCGAATTTTTAACAAAATCCATAAATTTTTTAACAATTAGTTAGATTTTTAACTAAAAAGATTAAACTTTAATTTAAAAAAAGATAATTTTTCACCAAAAATGTCATAGTTTAATTTTCTGTTAAAAAAAAATTAATTTTCAACAAAAAAAAATTGTTATAAAAATTATTTCAACGGAGATAGAATCCATTTACCATTAGGCAGATTCTGCAATTCAAGTCTTTGAATCGATCAGGAAGGAAATTTTGTTGTTTTTAGATTAAATTTTAAGAAAACTATTTTTTCGTCATAAAAAAATTCTGTGTTCAAACGATTAATTTTTAACCAATAAGATTAATGTTTTACAAAAAAGACGAATTTTGAACCAATTACTTGATTTTTAAACTATAAGGAAACAGTTTTTAAAAAATTTTTGTTGAAAATGTTCAACAATTTAGATGCATTTGTTTATGTCTTGACTAACATTTTTTTTGGTTAAAAACTCATCTCTTTGAGTAGAAACTTGATTTTCTTACGGAACATGAACACAATGAAAATGTATATCTTTAATTTGAAAATTCAACTGCTTTCTAAAACTTGCCTTTTTGGGTGGAAAACTTAACAATTTTATGGATATTTTTCTTTTTTCTTTGTTCGCTTTAGAGCTTTGCGCTCGATAATATATGCATATATACATCTACAACTGTAATTTGGTAGTTGTGAATTATCTTTTGTTAAAGCTCTGTTGAGGACTCAATTATTTTGTTTAAAATTTGTATTTTTTGTTTGCATTCGATTACTTGGTTAAATGTTAAACTAAATGAGTAAAAATGGATCTTTTTTGGGTTGAAAATTCATCATTTTAGTCGAAAATTCTTTCTTTGGTTGAGAATTAATTTTTTTTTGAACATTTCTCTAATTCTTTTAAGGTTTAACGACCTTTTACAAATTAATTTTTTTCGTAGAAGATTCATTATTTTAGTTAAAAATTTATCTTTGGTCAGAAATTTTAAAATTTGCTTGAAATGAATTTTTTTATTCAATTCAGCTGTTCTTGTTTTAGAATAATCATATTTTTTATTTTTTGGTCGAAAATTTATATACTTATTTAAAAGCTTAATCATTTGGTTAAAATTTTATATTTTGGATGAAAAAGTAACTATTTGATTGCACATTCTTTAATTTTTTTAAACTGAAAATTAAGCTTTTTCATTTTCAGTGTAAACGGTTTTGTTAAAAATGTGGCTTTTTAATGAAAGATTTGCATTTGACACCGAATAGTTTAACTTTTAACCAAATAGTTAAATTCTCAACCTACAATTATAAATTTTAAACTGAATGGCCAAATTTTCAAACAAAAAAGATTAATTTTTAACCAAAAAGAGTTGCATTAAAAAAAAATTATCAATGAAAACGCAGTGGTAGATATCTTGAAACAAAAAGAAAAGTTTTTCAACAAAATATTTAAATTTTTAACCAGAGTTGAATTTTCGGACTAGCATGTAAATTTTCAACAAAGCAGTTGATTTTTAACCTGCAAATATGAATTTTAAATAGAAAATGTAACATTTGATATTTCAACGAATGCAGATGCTGCCAAGAGATGCTTTGTAAAATAAGGAAACAAATTTTCAATCATAAAGATTAATTTTCTATAAGAAATTCGAATTTAAAGCAAAAGTAGCAAAGTTACTTTTTTACACAGACATTTAATTTATTTACAAAAGAAAAGATTTAAAAAAATAGTAAATTTTTTAACCAGAGATGAATTTTAAACTAAAATTATGAATTTTTCAACTAGAGAGACCAATTTTAAACAAATAAAGAATTGCCAGTTAGGAAATAAAAAAATTTGTCCCACTTCTGAAACTTTTAAGTCGAAAGACTATTTTTCTGTAAAACAGTTATAACACATTGACTCTCCATCTACCACCAATCAAATTTTTTACAACACCTTCACCCCACATGATGATTTTACAAATAGTTATTTGTTGAAAGTGTTATTTTGAATACAATATTTCATTCATTTCAATGTAATTTGAAATATAATAATTATTATTTTAATTTTAAACAAAATAATTATGTTTTTCATAAACTTTAATGTGATAAGTCCAGGGGAAAGTGGGAGACTTAACTAAGCCCAATAATCGAAAATTGGCAGAAATTTGCTTTACAAAGTAGAGTAATGATTTGGTATAAATCGGAATAATGAAACAGTTATTACTAAAAATTTTAAGGCATTGAACGCATGAACTAATGTTGGGGAGACTTAACCAAGATTTTCAGGGAAGAGTTTACCAAGTTGCAACAAGCTTATTACATGTGTTTTTCAACATATAAGGTCATTGTTGATTATTACAATACGCGTTCACAAATTTTACTAAATTGATTTATCAAAATTGTGGTGTAAAAATGCAAAGTTCATTATTTAAAAAATATGATTATCATCAACGTGAGCTACAAAATCGTAGTAAATGCTATTCATCAATATTAGATGTAAATTAATCTTTAATAAAAAAAAGCTCATTTGGAATAAAATAGTTCATTTTCTACCTAAAAATAAAGAATTCGTTGAAATCCTATTATAAAAGATTAATTACAGTTTCAGATACAGAACTCATCCCTTGATGTCTTGTATTATGTTATACTAATATTTTGTAACATTCATTAAACATGTATAACATGGAAAAGATAGGCTTTTCATTTATTCTTTTTCATAAAAAGATAAATAGGCGCGCGCAAGACTACTAGTAATTGTGATAATTATAACGGGAAAGATAGAAAATTCTCAATTATCCTAGTATCAGAAACGCATACAACATATAAATAGTCTTTGGTAACCTAGATTTTGATACTTTTATAAAGCAACTGACTCTTTGAAAAAAATTATTTGAAGAAATTAAATTTGTTTAAATAGTTGGAAATTGCTTTCGAATATTGATAATTATACCACTACGCCAAAAATGGTCATGTCTGGCACAAAAAAAACGAGAATAAAGTGCTCAAAGGTTTAAATTTCATGTAAATTTAACATTTTTGAATTTAGGAGTTCTTCTGGGCATCGCGACGGTGTTATAGGGTGACAAACTCATATGATGGATACGTTGAATTCTTCATTGAAAATTTATCAACAAGTCCTGTAACTTTTCTGTAAAATTTTCTACAATCCACAGAAGTTCTTAAAAAAACTAAGAAGTGATTTCTTCCCATATATTTTACGTGCAAAATTTCAAGTGCTCAATGGCACATGATAAAATAAAAATTTCGAAGAAACCAAAATAACTCACTTATTTTTCAGATGCAGATCGAAATGGATAGTTCGGGTTATAAATGTGTTTTGTGCAGAATCACCTCCTTTTTGTTGATTGAAACTGATATTTTTTGCATGAAATCTGTCATCGTTTAAACAAACTTTATAAAGAAATTGACATTTCGACTATTATTTAACACGCATAATTCGTTTAAAATGCAGTTGTGATTGCAAATATATTTTCAGTGGTATTATGCAGTTAAAACTTAATATTTTGCAACAACTCAATTATTCTAATAATATAAATTAACAAATCCACAACTTTGTCAATTTTCATTTCATAGATTTCGTTTATGACATAAAATAAACTAATGTAATTTTGCTTTTTTCCGAATAGTGTGTAAAATCTCGGTCACACAGCTCTTTTTTACTATTTAAACAATTTTAATTAACAAACACATGACTTTGTCAGTTTTCACTACAAAGATTTGGTCGATTCGGTCGATATCCCGAGTAAAAATACTTCGACTTGAGTACGACTTGGTTATGTCTTGAGTTCGTCTCCAAGACATCGATGTCTGGCTGCATTTTAAAACTGAGTCGAGACATCGGTCTTCATCTTACTTTTATGGCCACGAAAGGTAAAACGGCGTTTACTTGTCTTAAGTCGAGCCTTGTCTTGGCTAAGACGACGTTTACTTGACTCAAGACGAGACTTGTCTTATCTGAGATTATCGAAACTTTTTTGGCTCATGAATGAAATTAAAATTGACGAATGAAAAATTTGTAATCATTAAATTAGTTATTTTTAATTTAAAAATACAAAATCGGTGGGTCTGAACGAGTATAACCCTTGAAAATTGTCTTCAAAAATAAAAATTGTAACTTTCTAGAAGGATCTCTTAAGCCGTTAGAAATGCCTAAAAACAAACAAAATTTTCGGTATCATCGTCAAACAAGTATAATAAGAATAACAATCTGTAAATAAGTTGATTTAATATATTTATTGTATAAAAGTATACAAGATTGTTTAACTATTAACAAAGATTAGCTTTTATGACTGTTAGAATTACCCTTTTTGTTAGGGCAGGTATACGCTCGAAGTTATGAGCCGCACGTGTTGGAGTCATAAAAAATCGACTCAAGAGATAAATTTATGTCTTTAAGACATAGAAACTTGTCTTTCAGGCATAAATTGAAGTCTGGATCCGTCTCGAAACTGAGACATGCTCAAGTCGAACTGTTCGACTTCAGCATGTCTTGATTAGGGGCAATTCAAGCCGAACTCAAGTCGAAGCATTTTTATTCGGGTACTAACGATGGGAGCACAGCAACAAAGGTTATGTTAAGAATATCGAACCCTAATTTCTAATTTACATTACTTGTGAATAAATTTTATTAAATACAAATAATTTTTTGTTGTCACTACGTAAGTATAAAATTAACTTGACTTAACTGCATTATGAATAGTTCATAATATAGGCTTGTTACCAACAATTGTTTTATTACGTACTATATACACGAACTATTCATAATGCGGATGAAAATTATTGAGAATACTATACCTACGAAGTGCAAGGTCATATAAATTATGATAATAATAACTTCCCATATTTTGTAATATATTTATCTATTCTTTCTATACATTCTGAAAAGATTTTTGAAATTCTTTTTTCTTTCTTTAAATATCGTGGTCTGATGTCGCATAGCGCCACCGTAGACAGGAGCTATTTATGTTTCGAATGTATAACCATCACAAGTACGTCCCTTGATCTCTTAATTTTATATTTTAGTACTGTCTAGAAGAGGGATGTCAACTAGGATTAGCCGAAAAAACTCCATTTGGTTATATTCCTTAGTAATAGCATTGAGAAGATTCTTTGTAGCGTTACGAGCAAATTAAAAAAAAGACATCCGAAAAATTTGTGATGATGGAGGAAGTCGTTTGAAAATATTCAAAATTTTAAGTTTCTAAATGTTTTTCATAATTTTTTATCATCATTTTTTTTGTAAAGTTTCTAAAATTAAATAACTCTGGACCAAAAAAATTTAAGAACAAAATTTTTTTGTCATAATATAATTTCTCGAAAAAGGACACAAAATTCAATTTTTTTATTTTGTACTTCAAATTTTCACTAACTTTGTCAGATTACTTTGCAAATGCTAACTATTGCTCAATAAAATGCTTGAAAACACAATTTATATGCAATGGTGAAATGGCCATTTAGATAAATGGTAAGAAATAATATCGTTTTCTGTCGATATAATGGCAACTTTCAGATGAATTTTAGGACAATCAGACATGATAATTTCCTAAGAAATTGAGAAATGTTCGAAAATAGTATTGATTACAATTTCACGTAGCAATAATCGCCCTTTCAATCTTCGTTTTGAGGAGATTGTATCTGCTTCAATTCTTAAAGGCGCTCTATTATCGTGCATTATCAAAAGAGATTTTGTTCTTAAATTACATAAAGTAGGGAATCCAGCCACTTGCCAACATCGATAAAGCTAACCAATAGCTCAAAAATACCTTCTTGTTGTTTTTTTAAATAATTTCATTTTTAAATTATGCATCTCTCGACACCGCCCGTATGCAGTGTTGCCCTTCATTTATTATTGTATAACTATTAAGGCATTTTTATTCAAAGAGAATATATTTAGGGGCATAATGGGATGCTTTGTCACATGATAAATGCGTTTCAGTCTCCCCGGGTTTTTGTCTACAAAAGTTAAAAATTTTGTGAACTGAATTCGGAAATGCTATATAATGGTATAACGGACATCCCCGCCTTCTGTATTAAGGAACAACAAAAATGTTATTCTGCGAAATAAAAGCTGTATGCATGTTCACTATTTTGATGTTCAGATCGGTATTCAGCTCTCAGTCATTCCAATAATGTATGTCTCTGTCGTAGAGATGTTGTCGGTGGTCAATAACAAACATTAGTTACTTTTTTTTTATTGTCCCAAGTTTTCGGCCAAAACTAATGTGTATTTTAGAAGTAAAGCTGGGGATAATTGTAACACACACAACCTGAAAATACACAAAAATTAATAAAACTTAGACAAATTAAATTTTTTCAATTATTCCACAAACGAAGAGTTCCGGTACCTCTTTTAACATGATAACTATCATTCCCCACATTTTGAAGGCAAAATCTTTATTATTGTAGGAAAAAAGCCGGTGGGAACCAACAATGGTAGGATCGATAACTTTCTAAGTACGAGGGTAGTTCAATAAGTCCTTAGAATGAAGTATAAAAACAATTTTTTTTGGGTAATTTTTTTTTTATTTTTCAACATAATCTCCTTGGAGCTCT
>NC_046657.1:118711216-118716388 GCF_010883055.1 Belonocnema kinseyi | reverse complement strand
ATATCGTGGATTTTATTGATGATTTCGGGAGTACTTGCTTCTACGGGCCTTCCTGAACGTGGTTCGTCACTTATTGATGTACAACCACGCTTAAATTCATTTGCCCAGTTAGAAACCGTTGCTAAGGCAGGGGCAGATGTGCCATGAACTGAGTCCAATTCATTTTTTATCTCATCTGGAGGTAAACCCTTTAAATGAAAATGTTTGATTACCGCTCTGAACTCGTTTTTTTCCATTTTTCTTAACGAAACTTTTTTTTTCAATTGGTTATAAAAACACGTAAACTCAGAAGATGTGGACTGTGACTGCACCATATATCTAGTCGGGAGTGGTGCTGACCGAAAACAGATGATTTGGAGCGATTCGCGCGCCATCTGTTGGTCATTCTAAGGACTTATTGAAGTACCCTCGTATCACATCTTAAATTATTTTTCAACTAAATTTCAATTGTTTACACAAATATCATGCCTGCAATCGTGAAATATCATTATTATTATTACAATAATTATTCAGGATGAATGATCAGGATGATGAATGATTTGGCAATTATTTAAGTAAGTATTTGTTTCAACAAAATTTTGCCTGCAAATCTTAAATAATGATTATTTTTCGCGACAAATGAAGTAGTAAATGAAATTTAGAAATAAGATTTTTCTTGCTTAACAATATATAATTCGTAAAATATTTTTTTTTCTAGCAATTTATGACACAATTGACGAATATTAAATGTATATTTTTTTTCGGATATTTGGCAAATGTTTAAATCATTTTTATTTGTTTAGACAATTTTTCCAAGTAAAGAATGTTAAGGGTGATATTTTTTGCTCAACACAGTTTGCGATTATTTAAACAATTAATATCATTTATCGATTTCATAGGAAAGATGGGGAAAATTCTTGTTTAAAAAAAGTATTAACATTTAAACAATTAGGGTACAAGTTCCGAAACAAGAAAATAAGCAATAGTAAGCGACATTGTGTAAATGATTTTAAAAAAGCAAGAATTTCTCCACTTTTTCTATGAGAAGCCGTGATTAAATGATTATTTATGGTGTAAATAATTTCAAAACTGTCTTTCACAATAAAAAACATGATTTAAATAAATGAAAGTTATTTAATTATGTAATTGAGTTTCTTACACTTCCATTTTTTACAGTATTTTCTCAAAACTAACCCTTAAAAACTAATATCCATCCACAGCTTATCTCTAAGACCGCTCGCTCTTATCGCCTTGTCTTCTTCGCTTCGCCTCGCCTCGCACTCATGTACTTTGCTCACTTTACTCACTTTGCCTCGCATTTCCACACTCTAACTCCACGACTAATACTTAATACTTATCTACTATCTAAAATGTTTACATTTTACTTATATCTACTTGCTCTGTTATTTACAATCTATTCTTCTCTATTCATCTTCGCCTTTCCTTCTCTTTTTCTCAATTTTATACAACACCCCCTTCACCTATGCTACTGCCCTTTTATCCCAACTTTCATGCATCAATACTTCCATGCTTATCTCACTCCTTCTACTTCCTCACACTCTACCAACCAGTGCTCCACTCTTGCATCCCTTTCCTTTCTCACATAAAGGTCGAAAAAAGTAAAAAAATGTTTAAATAATAAGCCAATATCGTTAGAAGAATATATCAATCTCAAAATTGATTAAATGTGTTATTTATTTAAGAAAATAATAACTTTGAACGATTTATAAGGAAAAAAATCTTCAAACATATGAAGTTTAAAAAAATTATTTCCAAATATCTTTAACAAGAAGAATTGTTCTGGAAACTCAGCAATTACATCATTTATCCCGAAAAATAATTTCAATTTCAAAAACTGCCTTAAGCAAATAATAAATGTTTAAAAAATTCCATTTCGTCTTATAAACAGCGGCGTTTCGCCCGCTAAACGTAGGGCCTCATCAGGTTAATGTAATTTTCCATGCCATAGACAAAAAAACGTAGATGTGAAAATAATTCAGTTCTTATAAGCTAGACATTGCCAATATATACTGCCGTCCAAATAAAAAACACAGTAACTATATTGTGGATGAGTCCCCTCTTAAACTAACCGAAATTGGGATGACAGGAGACTCATCTAAAATATAGTTACGACTTTTCTTGTTTGGACGGCAGTATAGAAGATTATTAAATTATTCGTCATAAAATTTTAAAAGATTTGTGATTTCCGTTTTCTTTTTTACTTTCACATATGACAAGGTAGTTTTAATTTAAATAATGAATAGCATGGTGGACCAACACATGTTAAACATACATAATATTTATTATACTTAAATGAAAACTGCCTTATGACCCGTAATCGGATGAGGACCTACGTTTTGTAGGCGAAATATCCTTGTTTATACCACGAAATAAATGACCAAAAAATCAGAAAACTACCATCATTTTATTGTAAAAATAAAAATCTTTTAAGAAAACTTATTTCTTAAAAATTCTTTAATATGTGACTAAACTTTAATTTAAAAAGCGTTAATAAAACGTATTTCTTTTTCTAACTTTTTGAAAAACGAGCTTATTCAATAAAAAAAAACCCGTGTTCATTTAAAAACCCCAAGGCATAGATAAATTTTGACCGATTGACACACAAAAAAGTGAAATTTCTTTTTCCGACACAAAAACAAATTGGAGAGGAATCGATCACCAAAAATCTAAAGTCGAGTTTTTAATGGTATAAATTTGGACCACCCTAATGTAATATACAAAATCTGACACAATTGAAAAATTGTAATTTGTTAAAACCATTTTGAAATCGTCAAACAAGACATATAAATGTGATTAGAATTACAAATTCACAAATCTGTTAAATAAAATATTTTCCAACAGTTTTTTAAAGTTTGAAAAAAATGTATCGAAAAAAGTATGAATTCTTGAAACAACTACGAAAGAGTGTATTAAAAATTCAAAATCGGGTTTGCTAAAAAAGTATTCCGAATTGTAAACAAAATTTAATAATTTTTAATAATTATTCTGAAGTTCAGAATTTTTTAAAATAAAGTTACGAAAAGAGAAAGTTATTTTGACTAACAAATATTAATTTTTAAGAATGCTATTTTATCTAAGAGCAATGTAACCGACAACGATAATATGGGGGGCATAATCCAAAACTTTTTCTCGATAAATAGTACTAACAAACCAGAACATTTTTTCTTTAATCTTCCGAACTTATAAGAGAGTTGCAATTATATAGCTATTAATAAAATTCAAATTTTTTGCCTGACCTAAATCTGCAGAAATATTTTACTTCCCTCAATGGAAGAAAACAAATCATAATGACAAAAATAACGACATCAGAGACAGAAAAAAACTACGAATAATTTCATTTGATTAGATTGGTCAAACGCATTAACTTGCTTATTCCCGTGCAGACATTCTAATATGGATCTGATCGGAGCCAGATCGGGCAGCTTTTGGCCTAAATCGGGCGCAGCGCCCAGAGATAACCCGGTCTGGCCCCGATCGGGCCCATTTTAATTTATTTTTATTATTCCTAATTAAAAGTGATACGTTAATAAAATAATATAAAAATCGTATATATCGCCTCCTAAACTGAATTTTGAGAATATCAAGATTAGATTATTAAACAGATCACGATATGAAAACATTTGAGTATGTAAGACTAGAAACAAAATATTTGTTAACAAACTTTTTTTGGAGCAAACGAAAAAAGTCGAAAGACGCAATATAACATCAAGCATTTGTGTATGATAAATTATTTAAGTATTTTGCATTATATTTCAATGTCTAAATGGAAGTTGCTTTCAATTTCTATATTGAACTTGAATGTAGAAAGTTATTTTAAAGTAAATGGCTTGTAATATTGCACTGGCTCTTCAAATTATTTTTACAAAAGCAAGTATACTATAATATGAAGGTTCTATTGATATTTCGATTATATCAAATCACCTAAAAATACGTGAAAATAAATATTTTTACGAAATCATTGTTGATCTAATTCTTTTTGACGTTCAACCCATTAAATATAGCTTCTGCTTTTTTTTCTTATAAATAAATAACCTCATTGCGAGGTTAGGTTTCATCTAAACATTGTTGATAAATTTACTTATTACATTTTTCAACGCGTAACTCAAGAATATTTGGAAGTATACAATACGTACGCACTCGTCTTGTGCTCGCTTTTAGTATTTTTTCCACTTATTTTGTCACTTTTTCAATTATTATTTGAAATATTTTTTACGTTTGACACTTTACATTAAAACTTGGGCGATTTGGAATTAACCCACTTTAGGCCCCGAAATTAAAGGCTGTCCATCTAGTGTCTAGATTGGTTGTTAAGTCGGGGTCTAGAGGGAACGAAATTTAACGTCCACAAAATTGTGTGCCCGATCTGGCCCAATTCGGAAATAAGGCAAATATTTGGCAATTTCGGCACGGGTTTATTTCAAAGTGGATACTCAAGCCTTATCTGTCAACAATTTATTCACGTCATAACGAATGACTCTTCTTATATTAAAAAAAATTGTAAAATATATTTTGAAAGAAAACTAAGAGAATTATTCAACAGAAAGTTTTGATGTCATGAGTTTAAGGAATCAAAGGAGTCAGTGAAATCAGTGGAAGCAATTTAATGTCTTCAATAATAACAATCTATTAGAGGGCAAAATTTTGATCGCCATTTTAAAAACACATATTTCTATTTTTAATTTCAATTTTAACTAATATAAATTTTATAATTTAAATGTTTTATTTAAAAAATTGTAATTAAATTGTCAGATGGCTAGTTATGATATTCGTTTTTAATATCGCTACTCGTAAAAAATCCAGTAACATTTTTCTATTATTCAGCGCCCAACCCGGGTAGAAATTGCCTATTTATGCCTAAACTAAATATTGGCTCTTACGAGGCCGCAGCCAGATTTTCTGGCTGGAAGAATCTAGACTTTCCCTTTGCTGAACCTCGACAGGTTATTGTGGTGTGCTACTTGTGTTAAATTATTTATATACTCAGTTTTTAGCACGATATTTTTTAAATAAACTAGATAAAAGGCTTTATTTATAAAGATATATTTAAAAAATAATTTCCATCAATAAATTATTTTCTTAAGGGGACCCTGTTAAGCACTCGACAGGTAAAACACAAAAACTAAAAAAGAATTTTTCTTAAAGAACGATTTAATTTGAAATCATTTAAGTGCG
>NC_046657.1:118698622-118711116 GCF_010883055.1 Belonocnema kinseyi | reverse complement strand
CGACTTATAAGCGTGCGGCACGTGCGTTCGATTCTCGGCGCTTGCGGATATTTTAATAAACTGCGTTTATCTTTAGTTATCAGTAATAAGTCTTCTCTAGCCAAATTTAACAATTAGTTTAGTTTTAGAGTAACGTGCGGAGTATAGCTAAGAATTGAATGTCAATAAAGATATGAGAAAACGGGAGAAGTGTTTGTGTCAGAGGCTACAGAAAGGTGTAAAATCTTTAGATTTAACTTTGGCAAAGGAAATGTATTTTAAATTTGGATTAATATTTTCCTTGTTTGAATCAAAAATTTCTGGTAATAGATTATGGCAATGTGCTAGTTGAACCTTTTTACTATTGCAACCATAGCATCACACTTCAGAATTTAAAGTATGATCAATTTTTTTTTTTAATTTAATAATATTTGATTTGAATCATCAAAATAAGAAACAATAGCATATGCTTTTGAATTTATAGCATATGCATTTGACCGAACGCGAAAGCACCGTTTGATGCTTCAAACCAATATTTCATTGATTCTGAAGCAGTTTTTTTTCTAAGCGTTTGAGGGACTATCTAGATTCTATAAAGACCCTATTAATAGGCCCTCATTGGCTTGCCTACTGATGGCCTCGCTAGCTAAGCGTAGCGTTTCCGCTTGCGCCCTCGATAGATTGCCACTTTAGAGACTCGATATTAATGAAAAGAAATTGAGTACTGTAATCAGATCACATTGAACGATATATTGGGGCGAACACTAAAGAGAGAAGCTTTAAAATATAACTTTATTGCGTGACAAAGACTGTACTATTGAACGTTCCCAGACTAAATAAAGACACGCAATTTCCGTTTTCTATGTTCCCTGTGGAAACCAGCCTGAAACCTCATTTCAAACTAAGTCCGCAGAATGAAATTTTCAAGAAGTTGGGTCTCTCTATCACAAATCCTTTATTCTACTTCAATTCAAAGCAAATACAAGAAAATGGTTATCGGAAATTAGATTTCAAACCAAAACTATTATTATAAGATTGAGAACTTTAAAATAACCAATCACTGAGAATTAGGAATGAAAAGCAATTATAATCTATTTTTTGTATTACTTGTAATATTAGGTTTTCTTAAAATTGACCTTTATTATAGATTTTAAATTCAAGACAGAATAGATGAAGTTTGAGGGTGCAAAGTATATGTATAGTTGTTGGGTAAATATAAAATCTCTATAAGTATATTCAGTTGACGGAATTACATTGAAGTTCCGAGTTATGACCTATATTATAATTAAGGGCTCATTCAAGACCAATTTAATGTGCTATTGCCAAACTGAATGATCCGCTTAACACATTCTCATCACGCGTCTCCTGCTTCGCACTCAATTAATGTTTGTCCGAAACGCGCACTTTTCTACATTAAGTTCAATTCCATTGCATTAAATATATAACAATTGTAGATATCATTTTTACAAACTATTTTGTCAATAACCATTTTATTGTATCTTGTGACAGTTTTGCACGCAACATTTAAGAAAAATTTATTCTATTTTTTATGATTAAAACAAAAATTACGCGCTCTATCGAAAAATTATTTCGAACAAATTTGTAGATCCATTTGGTTGAATTTTTTTTGTATATTTATATTTTTCTTATCTTGCTTCCTCTTTTTCCTTTTCTCGATTGAAGAATGGAGCAAAACGTATTTTTGTTTCCATCTCACCAAAATGTAGTCTCTAAAGTTATCTATTGCCTTTTTTATATCTGTGGTATAATATTATACCACAGATATAAAAGAGGCAATAGATAACTTTAGATACTACATTTTGGTGAGATGGAAACAAAAATACGTTTCGCTCCATTTTTCAAAAGAGAAAAAGAAAAAGAGGACCAATTAACAAAGAAACACATAGCATTGCCGTATCACAAGTCTGGTAATAAGGGCTCTAAGAAAAATAGAAGGAAAAAAATTACAAATGATTGGTAAACATGCAAAAATGGTTATTTAGACTATTGACAAATTATTAACTATGAATAAAAAATTACAATAAAATTATTATTCAATTAAAAATTATAAAAAATTAAAAATTTGAAAAAGAAAATTAGATGATTATCAGTTGGATTTATATAAGAAATCAATAGCTGTTCATGCAAAGAAAAATAGTGAGTAATTGGTTAAATTAAAGCTGAATCTGGTAATACAAAATTAGTTAAATTAGTTAATTTCAAATTTTATTATTTTCTTTGTTTTCGAATTCCTCTAATTAATTAAAAAATTTAAATCTTTATTAATTTTTTAAATTAAAGAATCCAAGATTATTTTATATACTGGGCTATAATTATTTTGATCATAAATTATATTTAAACAATTATTATCATTTTTTTAAAATGAAAAACATTTCCGCTTAGTCAATTAAATTCGTTAGGTTCATGATGTAAGACAATGACATTTTCCCAATTAATTAGATGTCCAGTTTCGACCTGGACTAAAGTTCATAAACCTAATTGTCCACTTCGACCATATTTGATCATTAATAAATTCATCGACATATAAAATGGCTAATATATTTAATACCATTCTTAAAAAATCTCTGATAGTTCCAAAAACTCAAGTTAAAAATTCTTTCGAATCTAAAAATATAATTATTAAAAAAACAATTCCTTATGATAACATTATGACTTCTCTAGATGTGTCTTCTTTATTCACAAACATACCAATTGATTTAGTCATTAATAGTATTCTAAGTAGATGGACCAATATAAAAATCTACACAGATTTACATCTTAAAAATTTTGAAGAAGGAATTAAATTTCTGATGGAAAAAACGGTATTTAAATTTAATAATAATTTTTATAAACAAATACATGGAACATCCGTGGATTCTCCTCTTTCACCAGTCTTAGCCGATTTAGTTATGCAAGATTTATAATCCAATGTCATAGAAAATTAAGAACCTCACGCTCCCCCCCACTTTTGCAAAAGTGAATTTTTTTGGAGTTCCGGGTAGATTAAACATAGTTTTAGAGTTCCTAATTATTTTAAAAAATAATTGCGCCTAATATCACCAAAAAACCGGGTTTAAAAAAGAATAGCTAGCCCCCCACTTTTTGAAAAATTGACTTTTTCTTCAATTATGCTCTGGTTCCAGAAGAGTTCTGGAGTTCTTTAATACAAAAAATTGAAAATGAAAAAATTTTTTAAATTCTGGTAGATATCTCAATTTTTTCTCTAACCATCCAATACAACATAAAATTTCCATAGTTAAAACTCTTGTTGACACAGCTCGTAAATTATCTTATGAATCATTTCACAAGTCAAATATTCAATTCATTTAGAAAACTCTGTCTTTAAATAATTATCCAATGCCATTTATTCAAATACATATTAATAATAAAACTAAAACAATTAAAGATTCTCTTTCGGCACCAACGATGCAAATATAGATAGAAATTTCGTTTTTAAAGCTTTAGTTTCTATACCCTTACATGGAAAGTTATCTTTTGAAATCAGAAGAATTCTTAATGATTTTAATATAGCAACAATTTTTTGAATTGATGCAAAATTAGATAAATTTATAAAACTAGGCAAAGATTCTTTAGGCAATTTCCAACTTATTGATGTTATATACAAAATTCAATGTTTGAATTGTGAAAAGGGTTATGTTGCCCAAACTGGTAGATTACTCTCTACGAGAATCAAGGAACATCATGATAATTTTAGAGAAAATTCCAGTCATAACTAAACACCAGGTCGAAAATGGACATCTAATTGATTGGGAAAACGTCATTGTCTTACATCATGAACCTTCCACTATAATAAAATATTAATTTAGGGCCATTCAAACTTCTAAAAATAAATCTTTTAAAATCAGTCTCTACCAAGCAAAAATTACTCCCAATACCAATTATGCAAACTTCAAAAACATTACCATGCCATATTTAAGGGCTTATTTGGGGATCTCTCCATTCAAAAAATTCATAATACAACCCGTTCCATTGAAAACCTAGCCTTTAATAAATTATAAATACATCGTAAAACTGACCATACTATAAATAAAGTGTGATGTAGGGCTCTCTTAAACTTTTAATTATTGCAGTTTAATCAACTTGTTCGCTGTGCGCAGTGAGTCAAAAGTGATCTATAAACGATTATTTAATAGAATGAGTTATGCTCTCTGAATATCTATGACTCCATTTTATTGACGTGCTTTAGAAAAGTTATGTTCGCATGCTGCTTATACTTGAGTTGAAAAAAACCAAAAAGTTTTTTGAAAAGTCTCATTAACAAGTTATTTGACTACCAACTTTGAACTAATGTTTCAAAAAAGCAAGTCACTTAAACAAGTTTTCGCTTCTAGACTCACAACCTGATAGCATTAGACTTATCCAATTTGTGAGAAAAAATGTTTCTACACCTAAATTGTGAATGATAATGTTTAAGAAATGATTATTTGTGTACCTGCTGCGAGTTACAAGTGTAGTCACACAAGCACACAGTGACTCAAAGGTCAATACTTTTAACTGCAAAATCAAAATCTTTTTTTATGACACATGCATAACGAATTAAATTAGGATTAGAGCTCTACTTTTTATTTTATAGGGAGTAAAAAGTGACGTTAGAGGGGAATAATAAAAATTACACATCTATGAGCTCGCGTTTTGCAATTATCAGCACAATCACCGTAAGAACTTTAAGGAAATTTTGATTGCAGATGATATAGTGTTGCGGTAATTTATAGAAAGTTCCCATACATAAATGATCAAATTATCGTATATTGTCAAAAATTTCACAAATAACCGGAAATGTATTAAAATGTTAAAAATTTAATTTTTGCTAATTTATGGTAAGTTAACATATTTAGCTGTAAAATTATCTTAAATGACCAAAACTTTTCATAAATTTCAGGAAATTTATAGACCTTTTCAAATCGAATTTTTGACAATTTACGGTAAATAACTATAAATTACCTGTAACATTACTATAAATTACCAAAAATGTTATAAATTTCCGCAAATTTATCAAATGGTTTCAAATTGTATTTTTGGTAATTTATTGTAAATGACCATATTTACTTCAAATAAACATAAATGACCGAATATTTACATATATTTCTAAAAATTTTCAAACACTTTTAAATTTACTTTTAGGCAATTTATGATAAGTTACCATAAATTACCTGTAATATTTTCATTAATTACCGAAAATGCATCAATTTCCGGAAATTTTCCAAAAAGCTCAAAATTGAATTATGGGTAATTTATGGTAATTTTCCATATTAACATGTAACTTTACGATAAATAACCGAAAATGTCCACAAGTTTCTGGGAATTTATAAACTTTGTGAATTGAATATTTGGTGATTTATGGTGAGTTCCCATAAATTACCGTTAAAATTACCGTATGTCATTCTTCCTTCATTCGAAATCTAATATGGACTCAAATCATAACTTATTTGGAGAAATGTCTGAAATCATCCATTTGTTACAAAAAATATCATATGCGCTTAGATGGAGAGGGACTTTTTCCCCAACGTGCATAATATACAATTTCCTTGACTGTTCACAAAAAATTTAAAAAAAAATTGGAGAAGAAGTTTCGATTGGAGAAGGCAAATGAGTCAAAAACTCACAATTTTGTTTCAAAATGTGTGGCGTTTCGTTGGAATGGGTTCGCCAACCTCATCAGGCTAATTTATTAAAAAGAACACCAAATAAATATCACTTGCTTATACTGATAAATAATATAAGATTACACAGCATATTTAAAAAATATTTTACCATTAAGCATTAATAGTTCAAACATGGTTTCTGTTTAATACGTCTAAAAGAAATAAATAAAAGTACAGAGCGCATTTTGATATGATTGAACTGAAGATGTAAAGTCAACTGAAGAGACAAACCTTGCGTCGATTTATATACATTAACATAACCGCACACACGTACATACATTTCTAAATAATACTGATTTGATTTATTTCTATCTAGTAGGGAGAATGATCACAAATTTAATTTCTGTAATAAAAGAAAGTATATTTGACTGAGAAAAAAAATATCTTCTTTTTTGTTAATATTATTGGAATTGCTATTGAAGTGGATCATCTCTGCGATAAGTCTTTTTTTATAGTTATATTCACTATCGATAATTTTTAAATTATCCTAATCAAAAGAATAACTTAAATTATATTGGTGTTTTTATACAACAACTCGTTTTTATTCCTATTCTTATGTTCATTTATTAGAGTTTTTAAAGATCTTTTTGTCTCACCCACATATGATGCAGGACATTGTTTACAAGACAATTTACAAACTAAATTCGTTTCATCCCATTTTTCAGAAATATCCTTACCTAATTTTATTACAGAACTTAAACTTTTATTAATTATAGGAATCGTAGCCACATTATAACTATTTAATACTTTAGATAATTTTGTAAAGTTATTGGAAAATGGAAGACAAACCTTAAGTTGTTCTACATGTGGAAAAATCTGATTATTGTTTACTACTTTGTTGATAGAGTGATATTCAATATTGCTTATGCGAACTTTTATGTTTTTATTGATGAAAAAGATTGGATAACCATTGTTGATCAAGAACTGTTTAATTATTAAAAAATTTTTTAAGTGAAAAATTTTCTGTTGGATATGATGATTTGAACAAAAATTAATTAGTCTACGGGATGACATGGGCGTTTGGAAGCAATTAGTAATAATATGATTATTATTTCTAATCAGTGCCATATCTAAGAAATTGATACACTTATTTTGTTCTAATTCATAATTGAATTGTAAACTTTTGTTGTAAGAGTTAAAAGTTGTTATGACTAATCAATATGTTTTTCTTTAATGCATATTATTATGTCGTCGACATATCTATAGTATACAAGAGTAATGCAATCATAAATATTTTTTTAATTTCTTAAACGTGTTCTTTCCAAATCTTCGAATACAATTTCCGCAAATAACGGCGACACTGGGAAGCCAATTGGCGCACCATCATTTTGTTTATAAATATTATTATTAAAAATGAAAAACGTGTTTTCAAGAAGGAATTTCGTACAATTTATAATATTGTTGAATCAAATATTACGTTAATTATGAATACATTTAACTCTTTTTTCTAAACTTTCTAATACCATATTGCAAGGGATATTGGTGAATAACGAACTAACCCCAAGAGAAAGAAGAATCATCGTCTATATTTATATCTTTAAGTTTTTCTTTTAATTCAAAACTGTTATTTATATGTAAGCCAGCAATTTCAATGCAATTTTTTAATTCTTCATAGATTGTTTAACCAAAAAATGTGTTGGACTGTTAACAAGAGAAATAACGGGGCGCAAAGGTACACCTGGCTTATGGATTTTTGGTAAACCATAACATTTAGCTAAAACTGTGTCAGTTAAAGTAAGTTCATTATTGTGGTGTTTATATTTTAATAAAGTGTTGTCATTAAGAATTTTTTAAATTTTAGAAGTGTGTGTCTGTAGTTTTTTCAAAGGGTTTTTTTTAACAAGAATGTAAGTATATGTATCAGAAAGTAAATTGGACATTTTTAAGTTATAAGTGGATTTTCGTACACAAACAGTGAGATGGCCTTTATCAGCAATCGTAAAAAAGATGTGGGAATTATTTTTCAAAAAGGTTTTAGCCTTGTTAAGTTTTTTGGAAATTTCTCTATCTTCTTTGGATATATGAATATCTCTCTTCAAAGAGTTATTAATATTAATAGTTACTTTATCTCTGATTTCATTTTTAAGATCACTATGTTGATAGGACCATTGAAGAACTGATTCTACATTTTTGATGGTATCAATGACATTTTGTTTTGAACATGTTGGAGCAAAGTTATAATTATGTCCCCAGGAGACAAGGTCAATAACATCTGTTGGTATTTGAATGTCTGTTAAATTTTTTAACCAATGATCTCTATTTTTCTTCGGTTGGTTATGTTGATTAGCCAATAAGGACATGAATTTACATTGGGGTTTAATGTTGCAACTTTTATAAATAGAATTAAATTTTTGCAGAGATAAGTCAAAAAACTTTTCTTTTATATGATCATTAACACTTCTGAATTTAAAAAAATCGTAATGACAACAATTTATTGAAATATAAACACCACAATAATGAACTTTCTTTAACTGACACAGTTTTAGCTAAATGTTATGGTTTACCAAAAGTCCATAAGCCAGATGTACCTTTGCGACCCATTATTTCTCTTGTTAACAGTCCAACAAATTTCTTGGCAAAAACTATTATTGAAGAATTAAAAAATTGCATTGAAATTCCTGCCTCACATATTAATAACAGTTTTGAATTAAAAGAAATCTTAAAGATATAAATATAGACGATGATCATGTTCTTCTTTCTCTTGATGTTAGTTCGTTATTCACCAATATCCCTTGCAACATGGTATTAGAAAGTTTAGAAAAAAGAGTTAAATTTATTCATAATCAATGTAATATTCCATTTAACGATATTATAAATTCTACGAAATTCCTTTTTGAAAACACGTTTTTCATTTTTAATAATAATATTTATAAACAAATTGATGGTACACCAATAAGCTCCCAGATTTCACCGTTTTTTGCGGACATTGTAATGGACGATTTGGAAACAACATATTTAAGAAATTTAAAAAATATTTATGATTGCATTCCTCTTTTATACTATAGATATGTCGACGACATAATAATATGAATTAAAGAAAAACATATTGATTAGTCATAACAACTTTTAACTCTTACAACAAAAGTTTACAATTCAATTATGAATTAGAACAAAATAAGTGTACCAATTTCTTGAATATGACACTGATTAGAAATAATAATCATATTATTACTAATTGGTACTAAACGCCAATGTCATAGTTATAATATTGCTACGATTCCTATAATTAATAAAAGTTTAAGTACTGTTATAAAATTAGGTAATGATATTTCTGAAAAATGGGATGAAGCGAATTTAGTTTATAAATTTTCTTATAAACAGTGTCCTGCATCATATGTGGGTGAGACAAAAAGATCTTTAAGAGCTGATATAAATGAACATAAGAATAGGAATAAAAACGAGTTGGTTGTATACAAACACCAATATAATTTGAGTCATTCTTTTGATTGGGATAATGTAAAAATTATCGATCGTAAATCTAACTATAAAAAACGACTTACCTCAGAGATGATCCAGATCAATAGCAATTCCAATAATATTGACAAAAAAGAAGATATTTTTACTCTCAGTCAAATATACTTTCCTTTATTACAGAAATTAAAATTGTGATCATTCTACCTAATAGATAGAAAAAAAATCAAATCAGTATTATTTAGAAATGTATGTGTATGTGTGTGTGGTTATGTAAACGTATATAAATTGACGCAAGGTTTGTCTCTTCAGTTGACTTTACATAGTCGTTAGTTCAATCATAACAAAATGTGCTTTGTACTTTTATTGATTTCTTTTAAACGTGTTAAACAGAAACCTTCTTTTAACTATTGATTCTTAGTGGTAAAATATTTTTTAAATGTGCTGTGTAATCTTATATTATTCATCCGTATAAGCAAGTGATATTTATTTGGTGTTCTTTTTAATAAATTAGTCTGATGAGTTTGGCGAACCCATGCCAACGAAGCACTGCACATCTTGACAAAAAAATTTTGAGTTTTTGACTCATTTGCCTTCTCCAATCGAAACTTTTTCTCCAAACAAGGTATTATAAGAATTATTGATAAAAATTGGCTTTCACATATTTCTTCAGAAGTTAATGCCGAATTTAAAAAAAAATTGAAAATCGATGCAAAATTGTGACCTAAAGGTTATTTTGTACGTCGCTTTTTCATTTTGCTCCACTGTGAACCGCTAGAAATACGTAAAAACAAAACTTTTTCTGTATCGCCGTCAATATGTATATACATGTGCGTCTGCAAAATAAATAGAATTGCTTAATATTATTAACAAAGATTAGCTTTTATGGCAGTCAGAATGAACCTATTTGTCAAAACAGGAGTATACTCGACGTTATAAACCGCTCGTCTTTGAGTCATACCAATTCGAATCATGATATAAATACATGTCTTCAAGACATAGAAACTCTACTTCAAGGCATAAATTGAAGTCTGACTCCGTTTCAAAAATTAAACATCCTCAAGTAGAACTTTTCGAGTTCAGCATGTCTTGATTAAAATCAATTCAAGTTGAAACCAAGTCGAACATTTTTTGTTCAGGAAGATTCCTAAAGACAAGAGTTAACACTTGAAATTGGAATCAAGGGGTTCCTTTCTGATTAAACCAGTAGCCTTACCAGTAATTTTATCCTCAAGTTCCTTCTGAGTTCCTAGGGGAGTCTGCGGAAGTATTTTTCCTTCTCTGTTTGCAAGTGACGTTGACATCGAGGGCAAAAGTATTCCAATAAGAATAGTTGAAAGCTTTCAGATTGGACTCAAACAAACTTTCATACCTGTATTATAAACGATTATCTATAAAATTTTAAAGTTTTAATTTACAGTTACTTGGGCTCTTTATTAAAATATCATCTTCCAACTCTATTTCAAAATATGCAAATTATTGTAACAGTATTCTTTTTACACTCAGAGAGAAGATTGAGTTGATTGAATCAATTTATCAGTTTAAAAAATCAAATTTTCAATATAAATAAACAAATTTTCAACTTAAAATGGAAGTCACGTTTTCATTTGAAAAAAATAAAATAAATTTCATCAGCTTAAATAAACCTTTGGTTATATTTAGAAACACACAAAGAAATAATTTGTCCCATTGAAATAAATTATTTATTTGAGCATGTTTAGTTGATTTAAACAAAAAAATGTTTTAAGCGAAATATATCATTTATTAGAAAATGATTTCGTTAAAGTAACGAGATAATTTTGCTGATTTATCCAAACACTTTCATTAACTACACTAAACATATGGAAAGTCAGTTTGCGTCACCAAAAGTGTTGGAAAGATCGTGCACCGTGTCGAGAGTTTATGAAAAAAATTAGTAATACGAATACGCGGACATTCATAGTATCAAACTTATAGCAAAACTGTGCTCTGCAACAATATGCAGAACATTTTAAATGTTATTACAGCTTTTGATTTACAGGGTGCAGTTGAGTTCTCCGGTGCAGGCAATCTAACCTCGAAATTCATAATGACCATCTCTGATGAAAGAATCCCAAACAAGTGTACAGAAAAAGCCCTTCCGTCTGGTGAAAGTTAGGTTTTCTGATTTTGCAGGTGATGCTTATCAAAAGCTTTAATTCATCAGAAAAGATCTTTCTATAAATTTTGTACTACCGTTGATCCGAAGATTGTTTATCCAACCAAAATATTTGGTTTTATCAAAGAAAATATTTATAATCAACCAAACTTTAATCACAAAAAAATTTTGTTGAATCTACCAAACATTTGATTGACCATATAGCAAAGTACATATTTGTTTGATCCAATGACATTTTTGTTGAATCAACCAAACTGTTTTCTGAGTGTAGTATTATATGCAGTATTGTATTATTATATATTATACAGTATTATTTTTAGGTTAATGTCGGAAACAGTTTTACAAGAATAACCAGAATATTGTATCTGTTATCTTGCAGTTTTTATCGTAACTTTTTGCGAAACTAACCTGGTGTCAGAATTCCTTCAAGAAAATGGAAGTATGAGACATAATGGTTTAACCCCACGTTAATTATATTTCTAACCTATTTTATATTGAAATAATATAGTTTCGGCCTAAATAATAATATATTTTGTGCATGAAAGAAAATTGGCAAGTACGACTGAGGTACATATTATTGCGGAATTAAATTTTATTTGTTTACGAGCATGTAAATCATAAATTGATAATTGTAGGTTAAATATCTCTCAAATAAATAACTTTTTAATTTTAAAAATGTATTTCTTGGCCAGCTATTTTCTGTAACGTATAATTTAACCACAAAAGAAAGCCTCGATCACCACAAATCAATATCCACTTTAAAAAACTCTCTTTTTCGGCTTTAAATAAAACTGTATTCGGTCCAGGGGTTTTGTCTTTATATTTTTCTTTACAGCAGGCTTTTATTGTTTATTCTGCTATTAAATTTTTTCGTGATACAGCTGCAAAAGTTTCTCCTTTCATAATCTCTTTCACGACAAGCATCACATTTTCTTGTACGTGCGAAAATGTTTTTCAAGATTTATTTTTATTTTCTGACTTTCTCCTTAGTGCTTCTTTTTCACTTTTTTTTGCCGTCACCATAGTTCAAGAATAAACTATATTAAAATAATTAACCTATCATTTAAAAATGTCTGGCATGTCTTGAACAAAAAACTTAAAGAAAGGTTAGGTTTATATGTTTACATCACCACAGTGTTATATTGAAAAAGGCTCAAATGAGTTTTTAAAAATATGTGATATCTCTAACGAGATATCACGTACCTTTATTTCGTTGGTTACAGAGTAAAGTCAAGATTAGAACTAAACTAGTGGCCCTGAAGCCCTCAAATATATAGGGCTGCTTATCTAATCGAAGGAGGAAG
>NC_046657.1:118689569-118698522 GCF_010883055.1 Belonocnema kinseyi | reverse complement strand
GAGTAAAGTCAAGATTAGAACTAAACTAGTGGCCCTGAAGCCCTCAAATATATAGGGCTGCTTATCTAATCGAAGGAGGAAGCTGTGACTATATTACAACAGTATTAGGTACAATATTTTATTTACAATATTGATTTTTGATTAATTGATTTACAATATTTCATATTTAGCTTAATTTCTTTACGAAGAAATCAATTAACAGTTTTTTAAATGTTGACTCTATTCAAACAAGTGTTATGTTAGAAAGATTGTATCTCCACTGCCTATACGATTATGAAATAAATCTAAAGTTGATTACAGAATAATACTTCAGTAACTGAAATAGAAGAAAATGGTTGACTATTCACGTTTTATGAATTCTTTTTAATCATTCACTCAGAATAGATAATTAATTTAGCAATATTTTGGCATTTTTATACAGTAGAGTAAATTCTTACTAATTGGCAGGAATTTTTTGGTACCCGCAGTAATTGGGACACTTTCACTACTATCTACAGTTATGAAAATGAATCTAGTAAATTGCTCAAGCTCAAGCCTATATACTACCAAGAAATTTTGGTCACAAATCCATAATTGGTTATATGAAAAGGTCAATAATAACAGTTTCGTTTTCTCGGATAAAAAAAAGTACACATATTTTGATAAATCTTGTAAGATATTAAAAAAGACAACAATTTCGAAAAATAGTAATTTTATGAAAGGGACAGTAGAAGTATTACGTGAAAATCATAATTCCTATTTTAACCCCCCCCCCCCCCCCTTTAAAGCATATTTGGGTATTAAGAAGATACAACAATAAGCAACTATGTAGAACTCCTGTCTCTCTCAGAATGCTTACGTAAGACTGGAATGACCTTTAACAAATATTGTTTTAGATATTATCAGCATAAATTAATGAAAAAATATATCAATGCGAAGCATACAGTAGCCCATTGAAGACGCTCCAATTAGATATCGGTCAAGTGAATACATGTGAAAGTTTCTAACCTATTAAACCTGTATGTTCATTCATATTTTAAGCTTCAGGGCTTTACTTTATAAACAAAATGGGAACTAAAATTTTTATGGAACCTATATATTGTGCTCTTCTATGTTTTCTGAGTTCTAGAAAAAAACGTGAGAAAAGTTTAGCCGCTAAGATAAACAGTGTGGTATTTTTAATGCGCTAATTTCAATTTTCATTGTCTCATTTTTGAAAGAGTCAACTTCTATCTGATTGTATCCACCATTAGAAACCATTTTAATGAATCCATAATTCTAATTTTAAAAAATCCCTATAAAAATCAATTTATACTGATAATTTTTTAGTTTACTTTATAGTCGGGCAGAGATCCCCGTTAAGGCCCCTCATAACTCAAGTTATAAAGACTATAGTGTCAAGCACTTGAGGCTGTTCGATGATTATAACATTTCTATGCATTTTAACTGAATTAAAAATATTGTTCACTTCAATATTCATTGTATTTCCCTGCAAAGTTTTAATTAGGTTTGCCGCAATATTGTTGGAAATATTTGTTCATAAAGTTTCAGGACTATACAAGGAAAATTATGACAACATATCAGACTTGCGGCATATATTTAATTTGTGTGGTATAGATCTCTGTGCATACTAAAATGTATGTCTCACCACGAAATTAACTTCAATTAGCTTCAAAACCGCGCTGACGCTGATTCCAATTCAGTGCCGTCGGCGCAGTGGCGTATCGGGATGCCGACGTAATCTTAGGTATATTTACATGATAACGCCCGTCTTCCCACCGGGTGATTCAGTTTCTTTTGATTGGTTGCGGAAATTCCGGCGATCCATTAGGAGTTAAAGTAAGCGAATTTAAATAAATATCTCATCATGGAAATTCATCTTTATTTCCTACATAATTTTATATTTTCTATGCTGGATGTCAAAAAATGAAAATAGAAAATACTAAACTAGACCGCCAAGCCGCCAGCCGCCGATCAAAATTTCTCAAATCGCCGTCGCCACGCCGGTCAAAAGTCTGTCGGCGCAACCCTCTAACTAATGTTAAAATAAAATAATCTTTCTCAGTCTCTATGGCTGATGCCGCCGTAGTGGCTCAGAGTCGGTAATCGACAATGTCGCATTGACAAGCTCTATGACTGTAACTGGACTGTGAGCATGTTTACGAATACCTTGCTCTTGTTCTGGCTTCCCTCTTCAGTTTGCATAGTTGCGATATTAACAAACACTGCGCAACTAGTTGAGACTTAAGCCAAGCGTCGAAATTTTAATAATATTTACTGATATCAAAAGTGTGTTCATAATTTTAATTTGTTGTACGACATAACTAATAATTAATTTTAATATTTCTGATAACTGTTTACTATTTCTGCAATCAAATCATTTTGGACAATGCAATGAGTAAAAATTCCATCATCGAACCTCCTAAACTATTGGCTGCCAGTACTACCGTACGAACTAAAAAGATGCATAAGTGACATTTTTATGAAAAATACATGTTTGGTATCGTTGAGTTCGTAAGAGAAAGCTGCATCTATTTTAATAAAAATGATTGATTATAATTTATATTTATTGCAAGAAACGATTTTTTTATTGTCCGCAACTGACTTTGGGTTCTTTTTGCCTTGTTTTTTTTTACTTTCTACAACTAGTAAGACATCAAAAATCCATTTTCTAATATAAACTGTTTAAAAATATTTCTTTTGGTGCAAAATATGAAAAAAAAACATTATCTTTACCCAAATAGCGTCTCTTAATTATTCAAAACTTTATTACATATTACAGTTCTTTGTGGAAACAGTTTTTCACGATTTTCTCAGTTCGAGTGAGATTGGACTTACGTATCTTTTTAGTTTTTACTGCAGAGAAGTTGATTCCAGACCTATTGTTGAAGCTCAGTAGATCAACAACTGATCGCGTTATAATTTCTTTAGGTCCCACAAAGTGGATCCTAAGGGTTTGTTGCCCGAACCTGTTTTATGTCAATTCTTCTGTCTAAGAAACCTAATAAGTTAAAACATTGTTTATAACTTCATAAGTTATTCATTTATTTCCAAACAATGACAATTTTTCGTTGCTATTATGATTCCAAAAATAAATAACAATAAGTTAAAAATAAAATAATTTTTTCTTCAATATCCGTCAGGAAATAAAGCATGTAGAGGATTATGAACAGTAAAGTCCTGATCTTAACATTGCGCCACGCGTCTCTTTGTTGTTCACGACCCTACGATTGATTTTTTTCTCAATAACCACTGACGTTCTCAAGATAACACGGAACTTATTACGCATATTTATGGGTATTTGAACTAAAAAAGTTTTTTACAAACTTAAAAAAAAGTAAATTTTTTTCTTTGCGGAAATTTTTAATGTGTCACTAAATGTGAATATAAACAATTTCAGAGCTTAAGAAGTTAAACTGGTCATTTAGAACAAGATATATAAAATTTAAAAAAATGCAAAGCCCCATATATCTGCCAATTTTTCAAATTTTCAAAAACCACTTGAAGGATTTTTTTGTTCACTAATATAGGACCATATACTGTCGTACAAACTGAATAGATACCTGAGTGAAATTGTTATGAAAAGTTAGTTTTTGGTATCGCGGGATTCCCACGAGACAGCTACATCTAATTGTGTTAATTACAATAAATATTTATTAATATTTATTGCAAAAAAAGATTGTTTATAAATGATGAAAGTCTAAAAAGTTGAAAAATACAACAGAAAAAGATACGCAAAGCTCTTTGCGTGTCCTAAAAGCTGTTTTTTTGCCTTGTAAAAGTGACCGAGTGCGGAGTGAATTTACCCACGAAAATAATCGCTTGCCCTCACATATGCTTTAGACTTGTGAAATAGCTCGAACTCTGATCGGAAATCTACGGGAAATAAGTCCTGGCTAGATTTGCTTATACACTACGCGTGCAGAAATTTTTGTGTGGCCTCAGTCGGGGACGGATTCGGCGCAGATCGGGGAATCCGACCGTGGCCAGATCCGTCATAAAACGTACGCCTTGACCGACGCCGAACCTAGTGCCCGGTCGGTCCGTGATCAATTTCGGGTTTAAAGCCATGTTCTAAATTATTGTGTATTTTCAACTTAAATAATTATTAAATATAAATAAATAGGTTAAAGGCCTTGTAATTACGTCTACTCTTAACTATACTGACGTGTACCCTTTCGTTTACCACCACAATCTTTCGCGTGAGCGAAAATTTTTTTATGTGGGAAAGCACTTCCTTCCTTCGCGACCGTAAACTTTGGGCAAGCAACAGCTGAAAATAAGTTGTAGTACATTGAGTTTCAACCAAAAATACAATAGCTATATTTTAAAATAAAAAATTTAATTTTGAACAACAAACACACACGAGATTTCAACAAAAGACAGAATTTTGCGACCAAATATTTGAGTTTTAAGCCCTCACAGTATGAGATATCGGCAGGATATGCCATTTACCTTTCCAGGATATCCGAGGCATATCCTAGGACATCCTAGGGATATTGCGAAAAATATCGTACAGGGCGGAAATCTCGATATCCCTGAAATGTCCCAAGGATATCTCAGAATATCCTGAGGATATCCCATTAATGTCCCAATTTTATATACCAAGGATGATCCCGGAATATCCAAATTCTATAAGTTAGTACATACCTGGAAATTCAGATATATCTACTGCCGATTATATTTAGATTCAATCGTATTAATAAAATAAGAAATATTTTAACAATATTAGGTATTTTTCCGGAGAATTGATATGAAGTACAGAATTGTAAAATACAATAAGAGGAATAATAGTAAAGTCCCCTCTTAAGTGATCTTTGTATAAATTCCATCATGGTTGTCTGTGTGCGGAAACTGTCACGCAGTAATAAGTTATCATAAAAATAGATTGTTCCGTTGAAAAGTTCAATATCTAAACCGCGCAATTTAGAGATTGCAGCAATGACAGCAAACTTAAAAATTTTAGAAATTGACTTTTTTAATGCAAGGAGGCTGTTATTGGTTATGAAAATTATTCGCGGTAATAATTTTTTTATAATTATAGTGAGATAGAATTTTGAAAAAATTCTAATATTTAAGATTTGTATAAAGTGGTTTTTTGTCAAACGGATATTTATGAATCTTAATGTTTTCAAGCATTTTAAATATTTGAATCAATATGCATTTCAGAAATATTGGATTCCATTGCGAAAATTGTGTGTATCACATGGATATTGTACGGGACGAAAATCTTGATATCCTTCGAATATGTCACGGATATCCTGGGGGGTTTTCAGGACATTTTTCAGGATATCTCATATCCTGCTAAGATATCCTAGAGATAAGCCAAAGATATCATTTTGTTGTAAGACAGTTGTGGAATTATTTTTCACTTTATACTTCATTTGAATATCAAAAATTAACAATAATAGCCCTTTCCGTTTTTAAATAATGTTACACTGGGACCCAGCTGTCATTTAACTACTGCACTTGGCATCAGGTGAAGAACTGAGTTCTAGGGTTGAGGCTAGAAATTTAGAATGGGAATACCCTAGATTCTGGACCGTCTTAAGATATTCTCAGGCCTGTTGTCATATAAATGTCTTCGGTTCGGTTTTGATTCCTCTAGAATCAAACCGAACGGCGTCTGAAAAAGCCACCGAACGCGTCCTCGGGTTGCGAATATCGGGTCCCTGTACGGAGTGTTTCTGCTGAATATAGTTACAAAAATGAATAGACAGTCGCGGAAAATTGTCCAGGCGTGGTCCCGAAGGAATTAACCCCCAAGCCGAGGTATGAAAACCGTGCCGAAAGCTGAATGGCACCTGGGTGAGGTGTCTAGAACAGTGACTCAGGGATATTGGGCGACCTCCCAGAGTACGCAGCCCTTGTCCCTACATGCGGGGCTCTACAAAGATGGACGAACCCCTTTTCCTAGCTTCTCGTGGGAACAACAATGACAACAATAAACATAGTTGTAGTAAGTGCGGTTGAAAACAACAGAAAGCGCAGGGTGGACGGAGTGACTAAATCGCGACTTGCTAGAGTGCTACGATGCAAGCATGGCACCTGAACGGGGTTCTGAGGCACGACTGCATGCTCTGTGGTGCGAGAAACACCCGCAGCTATCGCACTTTTCGCACCCACGTCTGCGAAACCATGCTGAACTACTCCAAAAAAAGGGCTATGTAAGCGGAACACCTACTTTACCACAGCCAGAACAAGCCAGCCACAGAGAAAGAGAGGCGGCACTAAGATCAACCGCGGCCTGGCATCTGATAGCGGAAAAGCAATGCTTTACGACCCAGAGAAACATCAACACCCAGGTTTCTCTCAAGCCTGAATATCTGGCTGAAATGGATGTCGAGCTTCGTGGACATTTTTCCGAAGAATCCGACATCTAGACTATCAATTGTTTCGTGTGTAATGCAGCGAGAGCTTTAACCGATGCGCACCGTCAAACAAAACCAACGGTTTATCATAAGACCAAAAGACGAATGCACCAACTCGCCATAAAGATACATTGGACAAGACAGTACAAGTCCCGCATTCAATGTCTGATTCACTAAATCACATCTGGCAGGAATTTTACCGCCAGTGTTCAAAAGTTCGCGCGCGAACTCCGGACCCGTTATTACACACTTAATAAGTCAACGCTCCTGACCATCAGGCAGCATATTGTTGAGAGAATACGGATACTATCTGACGCTTAGAGAAGTCTAGACCAAAGAGAGAGGAGGTCAGTGAAAATCAACAGTTTATCTCTGACCCATCTCGACTCTTCTAAGACCCTCCAGTTACTGTCGATAAGCCACCAAACCAGAGGATCTCGAAGTATTTTGGTGAGAAGTTTACGAAGTACAGCATAGGCTGGACGAAGATTCAGAGAACATAAAGGGCTTCAAGGAGCTGTGTGACGCCCTCATAACACCGGAGTGGTTGGTGGAAGGGCGCACAATACTCCTACCGAAAATAGGCGACTCAACTAACTCGAAGAATTACAGGCCAAACACTTGTCTGAACACACTGTATAAGATATTCACAGCTATGAAAAATGATTGGATTGTTTGGGCACTTTAACCTGTGTGGCAAGAAATATATGAAAAACGCGGCTCAAGGAAAGGCGTAACAGAATATCGAGAGAACCTGCCCATCGATTGATGTGTTTGCAAAGATACATCATCCTACCAGCGTAACCTATCGATGGCCTGGGATGATTACCGGAATGCTTTCGATACGAACTCCCATAGACTTATCATCTGTCTTTTGAAAAGCTTAAAGGTTTATTCGCAAACCGTCAGGTGCATCGAGAGATTGATGCCGCTTCGGAAAACCAGATTCACTATCTTATCTGGAAACAATCGTATGACAACTAATAAGGTCACCTTTTAAAGAGGTGTCTCTCAGGGCGACACCATCAGCCCACTCCTCTTTTCCTCACATTATTGCTACTATCTCTAGCACTTCGCTATTTCGACGGGTACTTTTGCGTCAAACCTGCAAATCGAAATTACACGGTGACTCATGTATTTTACATGGACAATCTAAAGATCTATGTTAAGAACAAAGAGCAAAACATCTAGCTCTAGGGATTGTCGAACGATATACTAAGGAAATGGGAATAGAATTTGGGTTAGACAAATCCGTCAAGGTTTACGTGAAGCAAGGAAAACTTAGTGACACCCCTGAAGACACTGAGCTCGTCGATCAAAGCGCTATACGATACCTTTGCGCTGGAGAGACTTATACATACCTGGGCGTGCCACAGAGACGCATTCAGGATGTGACATCTATAAAAGATACCTAGGTATCGGGACAAGAAAGGTTATGCACATGAATTAGTAGATTAGTAGATTC
This sequence comes from Belonocnema kinseyi, assembly GCF_010883055.1. Taxonomy (NCBI): domain Eukaryota; kingdom Metazoa; phylum Arthropoda; class Insecta; order Hymenoptera; family Cynipidae; genus Belonocnema; species Belonocnema kinseyi. The sequence goes on along the minus strand of NC_046657.1, from coordinate 118,690,707 downwards.
CGCGAATCTACTTCTCACGCCGTCAAGGTGCTCGCAGAATATTGAAACTTGAATGTCTTTACAGTTGGATTATTCTGGGTACAGCACAGAGAGTCGCAAAAAGAAGAGACCCTCTTTTTAAAATGGTCAGGAAGCCCGAAGAAGTGGGCAAAGGAGCGTTTCTGTACAAAGCAGCAGAGGAGGCTGCTAAAACACTCAGACTTAACTTCAGTATTAGGGTTGAGCCAAATTCACCATATCTTATCTATTGGGAGTACTCACTTCTGAAAGCCCGGATTCAAAAAGCACAAGAGAAAAACTTCCGTAAACAGCTCCTCGAAAAGTGGATGCACGGCATCTTCCACAGAAATGTGGAGGATCAGTCAATGTGGTATGAGCTAACTTTTGCTTTCCTTAAATCACCCGAATTGCAGTCTGACACGGAGGGTTTCATTTTGGCATGTCAAGACCGTGTTTTTTTGCACCTTGACATACCGTCGCCACATTTTGAGCAAACACATTCCCGATGATAGCTGCAGGGCGTGCCATACACACCCCGAGTAATTAGCACACATACTATCTAGTTGTCCAGCTCATGCGGAAACTAACTGCATCCGAAGGCACCATGCGGCACTGAAAGTTCTTTATTTCCATCTTTGTCATTCTTACGGCATTATCCTTAATATCGCTTCTCTAAATGCTCCTAGGGAAATAGAGTCAATTGTTGATAATGAGAAGTGCCGCATGTACTGGAACTTTGTATTCTCGACAATTGCTTTTGTTCCACATTCGAGGCCTGACATGGTTTTTCTTGACTTCGAGAAGCGAACCACGTTCTTTATCAAATTTTCGGCTCCAACTGACAAAAACATCATAGCCAAGGAAAATGAAAAGAAAGAGCGATAAAGAGAGGTACCTTAGGAGAGAGGTGAAACGATTGCAACCGGTATATTCTGTTAAACTAATCGTTCTTATCATCGGCGCTCTTGGAGATGCCAAGCTTTCATTGGTTAATAGCCTGAAAAGCATCCCTGCGTGTCAACAATATGCTAAAAAACCTGCGGGAAAAATGCAGAAGGTGGTCGTCCTTGGGTCGCTCCGTGTCTTTAGGGTGCACGAGGGTTTTATCGGATCGTCGTATTGATTCCGTTACATACTG
>NC_046657.1:118679308-118689469 GCF_010883055.1 Belonocnema kinseyi | reverse complement strand
CCCCCCCCCCCCCCCCCCCGCCCTTGTGACACTCTATGAACAATCGTTAAACCCTGCCATAATGGCACGCTATAAGTGATTTACTTCCCCACCAATCTCAACAAATAATAATCGCAGTCTTATTCTGCAACTTTATTCTTTTTTTCTAATCCACACCATCGTACAAAAAAGGAGCTTCACCAAGTAGTGCCGAACGGCGCAATATGTAAGAAAAGAAAATCAGAATTCGGTATATTTTTCCGTGAACTCAACCAAGAGGTAGTTTTTGTGTTGAATACGAAAAAACTTAGGTATTTCACGTGACTTTCGAACAAAACCCCCCTCCACCCGTGTGACAAATCGTGACATAACCGAACCCCCTCCACCTCCCTTAGCGCGTCACCAGCTAAACGAGCCAGAAAAAATCTACTAGTTTAAAATAATAATTTATCAAATTTTTCGAATTTTTAATTTTATCGAGCAGTTTAATGCGTTTCACTTTTTCTATTTTTTAATAGTAATTGGATTCGTTCAAAACTTACCAAATGCGCTAGTCAAAAGTAACTGTTCAAAATAATTACACCACCATTCGCAATTTTTTTGAACACCTACTAGGTGACGTTGCAATAGGAAACCTGGCCAACACGGTCTGATAGGACTTCTGGCTATGCAAATTAGCCCTACCCGGGCCAGATCCTGTCAGCCTGATGCGAGCCTGATCGGTAATAGTGAAAAGATATGTCGATTTCTGCACGGGTAGCAACAATCGTTCGGGTAAGTACAGAACAGACACTCAATACAGTGTCCCTTACGTATGTTTTGTTGTTGTATTTTTAGGCTGCGCTCGAGCTCTTCGACAAAGGCATCTTCCGCAATTGACTTTGTGTTATTTTGGCCTTGTATTTTTAACTTTCCGCAACTAGTAAAACATCGCAAGTTCATTTTATAATAGAAATTGTTTATAAATTATATTATTGCATACAATGTCAAAATACCGCCTAATTTGATGTACTGTCGCTTTGACTTTTTCTTTTTTGAAGATGACTAAATAAAAAATTGAATTAAACAGAAAAGATTGAAAAGATCGCTCACGTACTTTACCAGACTTTGAATAATCTCGGTAAAACGTTTCTGTGTGATCAATTGGTTTCTTATAGAAAGTAATGATGTAGAAAAAATAAAAAAATGAAATAATAGATTCAGGGAAAAAGATCAGTTTTAAATAAACGTATGTGGGCGTTTGTTCGATAAGGGACATGTTAGCCGTTACGGAGTTACACATAAAATCATATAGTTGAATAGATTTTTAGCGAGCTAAACTGAAGATGAATCCCTCAGGTTGAAAAACGAGTCGCCTCGACATTTTCGAACTTTTAACTATGAAAAACAGCTTTCCTAGGAAAACCCTATCTAAATTTGGCCAATGCCATACGCTCGCAAGTGTTGTACTTTTTCTTCAAATATGAAATATACCTATTTCTGGTTACTTTAGGAACATACGTATAGTTACAATAAATTCACTATAGGTTCTATAGACATATGGACCCCCACTTACACTGAATCTCGTGAAATGATAGTGAGTATTGGGCATGTGGACATTAGGGTGGTGCTTATTTAATTTTCTTTTAAATCGTTTGCCCCTACTCTTGCTTGCAGTGGCAATGCTCAGAAATAAAATGTCCTGTAAAATTTAGACAAATAAATTAATAGTTACCTTTTGCTCCAGGCACTTGAAGTTTCCTATAAAATTAAAATGGGAAAACTGTGCAAAAAGTATAATTTTCCAATCTTTTACAGTTTTGATTCAAATCAATCATCCACGTAGACCGATAATTTTTGTTTTTGTTTAAAATATACTAATTTTGAAACATTTTAAAGGTCTGAATTTTCAAAATGACGGATTCAAAAAGTTGTGTCAAAAAATGACATTTTCTGCTGTTATTAACTAAGATTGATTAAACATGGTAACAAAATCTAATGAATTATTGCAAATTTTATGCTGCACTTAAATTTTTAAAAAGTTTCAATTCTCAGCTTGACACATGATTGATGAAAAAACTTAATTTTCTTGAGAAATTACCAAAGTTAAGCTTGAAAAATTTAGAAACTGATTGAGTATTGTCAAAAATCTTGAATGTTTGGAAATTTTGAACTTCTAGTATTAACACGAACTGCTTTATGATAACTTAATTTTCTGGCTAAGCTTAGGAAGATTTTCGTGGAAAGTATAAAAGTATTACAATTTTTTATTTCTGTGTTATTCAGTTAAATTCTGAACTCAATATGCTTTTCTGGCAAATTTGTTAAATACTTAATTCAAAACTACAGAATGGAACTACAGGAAATGCAACCTTTTACTTAAATGCTTAGGTCCGCCATTTTTTCAATTTTTGAAATTTTTCTGAATTAAAATATTTGACCCATTACATATATATTATCGTCCTATAGGAGCAAATGATTTGAATACAAACTGAAAAAGTCACGATCACTTTTTTAGATATAATGTGTAGGACATTCTGTTTTACAACATTTACACCATAATCACGAGTCTAAGGAAACGAATTTGCAAAAGAAAGACTGACGAAGCAAAGAATACAATAAAGGATCAGTATTCAGCAAAATTACCACACTTTTTATTAAAATTTTTCTGATTGTCATAAATTGATACAAATTACTATGTATATTTATATAGTATAAAATTAAATAATGTTTTGAACAAAAAACTACTTCCAATTAAAAATGTTCACAATTATAAACGTTTTTGAATAATAGCGGTCTTTTCAAGTCATCATAGTAACACAAAATTATAGAAAATTTCTGAAAAATTTGAGTAGCTGTAATAAAAATATATATATAACTGCAAATTGGAATACAGTAACTAAATTTTTCTCAATTTATATCAAAATTTGATGAAAAAAGTGCAATCAGCTCGAGTTACTGAAGTCGTTGTCAGTACTTAATCAAGTTGAAATTAGTTTAGGTCACTTAAAGCCAACATAGATAATTGAAATTCCCTTGTAATTATCTGGTACTTATAGTCACTGAAATGAGTTCACTTGAACTCATTTGAAACCATCGAAAGGCGCGTGAAGATATTTTGAGTCACTTAAAATTAGCTATCGTCTTATAAAGTCGTTATAATCGCTGAAATAATAAGAAGTCGCTTGTAATCAGTTGGAGTCACTTAAGTCACCTGAGATCTTAAAACTGAGTTAAAATCACATAAACCGGTGAAATCGTCAGAAGTTACCTGCTATCATTTAAATAAATCTAAATTCAGTAAAAATATGTAAAAGTTTAATACTTGTCAAATTTGGCTCTTCTGCGTTTTATCGTTAAATTCTTTGAATACCCTATTTAAATAAAAATATTAAATCTTAAAAATCATTTCTTAATAGTCGCGCAACTAAAAAAGTGAATCAAGTGTTAAATATTAAACTAAGATTGAATAAAATTTCCAACAGTTAGTAACTCTTATCAGATTAGAGCATCCAAAGATTTGGTTCCTTGAGATATGCGCCATAAGCAAACTGTAAACAAATTTCCTTTTTTGCCTTTGCCACGTTTTTAAGGCAAAAAATATCTCGTGCTAATTTCTATCTTATGCAGTGCCGGGTTTAATTGAATTCTAACTATTCGAATAAATAGTTGATCTTCAATTCACCTAATATCTGAAATTTAGAATAAATACTAAAACAAAGTGAAATCAATAATAAAATGTGAACCCTCAATAGGGCTAAAGTTCCCAAGGATGGAACCTTATCAAACTTGTGACTCACCGGAGTGCTAATTGTCCACAATATTCTCATCCGTGAAAAATATGGAGTCTTCAATGGCGAAACATCGCTCGAAACAATCCACGTTCCCATACTCAAAGAACACTCTGGGTTGAAAAATCTCTCAACCACCGGCAAAACGATGATAGGCTCAAACTCAAATTAGATAGGGGACACGAGCCTTCCCCTAGGCACTAGTGTCCCCAAATTGAGAATGAAGTTGATGCCCATGCACTACCTCATTGCTGGGAACATCTCCGAGATGCTACCCCATTGCGACAACATCACTGAGTTTACACAACACTGGGATTCACTTAATGAGATTGGCTTCGGATATGATCTATCACCCAATGTAACTTGTCTGGAACATGCACCAAATCTTACCAACAGTGCCTATTTCAAGGCCATAGTGCTTGCTATAATGACTGTCTTGAGTCTGATCGCCAACGCTGCAACGATCTACTCCATAGCAAAGAACAGACGCAAAAGGCAAAGGTACGTACAGACTTTGGTAATCATAAGAACTTTTTCCTGCTTGAATGCGGCGTGATTTTGTCCAAATTTTAACTGGTGATTTGTTTACTACAAGTAGTTTGTTAAAAACAGAAAGGCTAAAGTACCGGAAGATGGAATGATGATAAAATGGAGTAAAAGTTTTTCGTATTCATATACATTTTTTATGACACTCCGTTCCATAACACAAAAGATATTATGTGTCCCAAATTAAATATTCTGTAACATTCTATAAGAATCTGTGATGCTAAAGGATTTTCTAGCACTATCCAGCAATTCAGTAAACTTCAGGACATTCCTGCAAATTCTATAACATTCCATAACATGTTTTCTTTTAATTTATAGTACTTCTGAAGACCAGGAATTTCTACAATATTGCAACACGGTTTAATAATCCAGAATATTCTTTAGAGTTTTAAAAAATTTCATAATGAGCTTCCATAATATGCACTCCATATTAGGGCAAGTCTCGCCACGAATTTTTGACGTCAGAAGGGCACACTATTTTTATCATTTTGTATTTTTTTATTTTTGAAAATAAGCATCTGCCGCGCATGCGTGCAATTTCTAGCAAACTGCCGGTCACCATAAACAATCCACAGTGAAAGAATGTTTGATTAAATTAAAAATAATTCTAGGACATTCTAAAACATTTGTAGAATAATCAAAATACATTTCTAAAACAACCTCGAAAGTTCCCAAGTACTCCGGAGCATTCCAAAGGATTTCAGACTCTTTTAGAAAGTTAAAGAATATCACATTCAAGAATATTCATAAGAACATTTTGAATATTTATTTATGAGACGTGGAATCCCGGCCTACCAGAATCTTTCACCTACATCGAACAAAGGCTTTCAGGTATAAAATCCTACTTTAAGGTTTAATATTAATTCTAAAGATGCATAATCTTAAACAGAAAAAAAATGTTAAAGTGGTGGAACACTCGAAGCAACCTTTTAAAAACTTGGTGAAGCTTCATGGTCGAAATACGTGTTCGGTTATTTTGGTACCACTTTTCCTTTTCGCCTGGACTTATGTGACCCCTTCACTTGCCAAAAGTTTAAACAAATGACTTTAGCCTTTACGGCCTTTCTCATGAAACGCTTGGAACGTAAAAATTTTTGCATAAGTAAAAAAATAACCTCATCAGCCCTGGTCTACTTTGATAGTGTCGATGACAGAGCAATAATAAGTCCTCACCATAACTGGGGAAATACATAAGCTAGGTCGTAGCCAAACAAAATTTTTGGGGCGGGGAATATGCAGCAGGAAAAATAATCCAGGTGGAGGAATATTTATTAAAAAAAAGTTTTTAGTAGGGATGGGGGGGTATGCAGCGACACACAGAAGAGTATATGTATATGAGGTACACGTTTTAGGAATTGTTGTGGGGGGGGGGTCAACCCCCGGGGTGAGGCCAGACTTATATGTATTCGCAGACTCGTATGTATTCGAGATTGCATCCTGGTTTATTATGACATTTACCGAGAACTCCGGTGAGAGAGAATTAGTTTATCGAGATTTTATTATCTTGCCATAAACACGGGCTGCGTGCCTGCTTAGGAATTTATTAAGCTGTATTTTCGGTTGGCCGAACGTAGAGATTTAAGGTTAACCGAAGGTGGAAAAGTCTCCAAATTTGATATTCAGTCAAATCTACTTCTCTGTCAGACTTTCTTTTTATCTGCTTAACAATCCTTAACGTAATAAACGCAGCCAGTTTTCGTTGAAGAAACTTGTTTTCGACGGAATTTATTAAATTAGAGAAAAAAGAAAATAAGTAAATGAGATGTTTCTATTAGTGCTGTGAGGGGCCCTTGGTAGTGTGCATCAGAAAGATCCTTGCTTTGTCATTTAATATCTACTTATAAGTCCTCCAATCTTAGGCCGTTTAAATTCTGGTAAGTTTTTTTATCCGATATGTTATGACTGAAAAGAAGAAATTTGCTTTGCTCATAAGCCTTCTAACACGCTCCAAGAGACACTTGAGTTCAGGCAGGTAGTGGACAATCATACAGAGACAGCAACTCAACCTTAAATAAGTATCTTAACAGGCAATGAGATTGTTGAAAAGAAGAAACAGAAAGTAAAAGAAAAATCAAAACAATAGTTGAATTGGCCTAACTTTTTTTTAACTTTTAGGGTGAACCCGGAAATTCATCATAAGCTACGAACTAGTAAAGCGCCTGATGAAATTTAGATGTTCTAAAAAAATTTAATATTACGTTTGAAATTTTTTGTGATGATTTTGTATTAGGTACAAAATTAGGAACATTGTGTAGTTTAGAGTTCATCGTTTACAATAAAAGAGTTCGTTATTTTCTGTATTTGAGAATTTGTACCTAGCTCTTAATCTCGGTAAAGTTTATGCAGGACTCAGAAAGGAGAAAATAATCAAAATCACAATACAGTCTTATCATTTTCAACTTAATAATAAATTTCACAATTGTTCATACACCGTTTCTTGGCTCCTACTATGGAATACCAAGAGGTGTCCTACCCGAGTAAAATTAAATCAAATCACGATGTCCCGGAGCCTGAACAATGTACCCGAGTAAATATAAATCAAATCACAATGTCCCAGGGGCTGAAGAGCGTACCCGAGTAAATGACAATCAATAGAAAAAATCTTTTATTAACGATCTGCTTGACCCTTTCATTGTTAAAACTTGTTTTTTTTTGGCCTGATAGGCAGTGTAGGATAGTCTAGAGATTGTAATGTTGTGGTGTCTTGGTCGGAAATTTGAGATGTTCTGGTTGGGTCTGATACATCATGGACTACTTCCATAGGGCCAGTTTCTTGAACCTCGGTAGTGACAGAAGGGCGCATTAGAATGGAATACGTGGTGTTGACACACTTGTATTCCTTGTTTTTCACTCGGAGATGTTCCCTATTTTTTGTGATTGTGGAGAGAATTTTTACTGCGATCAGCTCTTGATTTATTGTCCACCGCCTCACCGTAACCGTTTGGTTAGTCCTGTCCGGATGCAAGCTTCGGCCTTGTTCATCTGGTGGCAGGACATGACTTGTGTATACGGAGTATACCATAAATGAAAAGAAATAAATTTTTAATTCCTGCTCGAAGAAGTCAGTTATCATTAATTTAATGAGTCCAGATTGAATTAATGGTATCTTCTTGTATCGTTGCCCTGACAGATTCCTCTTTCTGTGTTGTTTGTAGGGTTAGCAACGATATAAGTTCACTTTACTTTCTTGGTTACATAGTGATCCTCAAAAACTGGCATGAATTTGCTGTACGTTTCAGGAACATGTCCGATAGGTTATAGGCCTTTATTAGTACCTTATCGTTTGCCTGGTACGCGCACCATTTCCTAAATAAATTGTGCCTTTTAGCTCTATCTAACCCATTCTTTAGGATAGAGGTTCTTGTCCATATTAGTTTCTCTTCATAACTGGATTCGTGGCTTACTTTGGGTCTCTGGATCCGTTTACTCCAGAACCGGGAAGCTTTCCTTTTTAGCATAAGTTCCATAGGTATAAATCCCGTTTTTTAATAGTAGACCTCACTTATAACGTTTTCGATGATTTGTAGTTTGTCGTACCACGCGGGATGTGCGTGGTCCTGCTATAAAACACAGAAGAATTTTGAGAGCTCTCTTTTCGCCCACTCGAATATATTAGCCTGTGGATATCTGATTGATGTTAGTGTGTGCTCGATTCCTTCCTTTCTTAATTTATCTATCTATCTATGGTTGGTAATTTTGTTTTTCTGGAAAATGTCGCAAGATCTGATAGTTTTTCTGATAACTCTGTACAGGTTCGGAAAATGGAAGTCCTCACCGATCATTACTTGGGATTTTCGTGCATTTATATGCCTATATACTGTGTAGAATCCAAGTATTCATTCACTTACTAAATTTCTTTGTAAACATATTTTCCACTGAAGGTTGCATTTCTTGTACAAGCATGCCTCAGTGTACCTATGGTTGTCGATACTAGCGATGTCTCGGATGATTCCACTGAGATTAGGATCTTCCTTTTGACTTTGTTTTTACAGGTATTGCGAGGGTTATCTTAGTTTCTTTTACGAGGTGATAAGTGACAATTCTTTTATCCCTAGTCTCGAATTGTTGGTTATCGATAGTGGTTTGTCTGCAGAGCGCGTCTACAATGACGTTTTCCTTTCCCGGGCAGTATTCAGATTCAATCATATAGTCTTGTATGGCCATGATCCATCTCGTTAATCGACCACTTAGCAGCTTACATGATTGGAGGAATGTGAGGGCCATATGATCAGTGCGATGAACAATCCGTGGACCCAGTAAAAAACTTCGATACTTTTGCTATTACCCGACAAGAGCCAGCAGTTCTTTCTCTGTAGTGTAGTACGTTATTTCTGCTCCTTTCAGAGTACTGCTTCCGCAGGCAATGATTTGTATGTCGCCGTTTTCATCACGTTGATGGAGTACGGCTCCCTGAGCGTAATCACTGGCATCGATTTTGTAGAAAAATTACTTTTGCAGATCTGAGAAATATAGCATAATTTGCGAAGTAAATAGCTTGTTAATCTTCTTAGTCTAAGCTTCTGATGAACTAAACATGTACTTTCGGGTTTGGGTGTTTTGTCCTCCACCTTTCCTGGCCATTCTTGATACTGCTATTCTTTGGGCGCATTGAATTAATGGATCCAGATTCATCGGATCTGTCGAGCAACTCTAGTAGGTTTTCCAAGGTAGTGATGTATCTTCCAACAATCGCAGTTCTCACCTCCTCATTGCTATGTCTCGCGAGCTTCTTGTGTGATTTCTTCTTCAGTTGGGGTTGAAGTGAGGCCCTTACTTCCCTAAATATTCTTATGGCATACGCAGCCATAGGCGTACCAATGCCTGCTTGATAGTATCCGAATTCCAGTTTTGTTTTTATGTCATGATGGGTCGTCTCTCCCCAATATCTGTGTTTAAATTTCTCACAAAATCTTCTGAAATCGTCACCGTCTTCCTTGACTAGATCTTACCAATCTCTCGGTGTTCCACGCAGACAGGTGCCTATTACGAAAGCAGTTTGCTCTCGGGCTAAGTGTATTTTTTCTCCCATCTGTTGCCAGTCTTTTATTTTGGTTGGTGGTACCTTCCTTGAAGTCTTCTAGTTGCCTTCTAGTACCTGGAAGCGTACCTCGTGCATCTTTCTGAGTGATCTTACCTGTTTAGTGGTTTTAGTGAATATTCTACTTTCTGTATCCTCTATCTCTTCGCGGAGTGCAATCTCAGTGGTTTACATTTTTCTTTCTTTTTTTCGAATCTGAAACGCAATTCATTATTGTCCCTTATCAGTTTGTCATAGTCATTTTTCAGATCCTCAATCATTCTATCGAAGTCCTTACTGAAGGATGGCCTTTCTCTTTCTCTGGATGACTGTTCGTTGCCTAAGCTGTCAAGTTTTTTCTGAAAGCTAAAGCGTTTATTTTCCGAGACTAATTTTGGGATAGTACGAGGGTAGTTCAATAAGTCCTTAGAATGACCAACATATGGCGCGCGAATCGCTCCAAATCATCTGTTTTCAGTCAGCACCACTCCCGACTAGATATATGGTGCACTCACAGTCCACATGTTCTGAGTTTACGTGTTTTTATAACCAATAGAAAAAAAAATGTTCGTTAAGAAAAATGAAAAAAAAAACGAGTTCAGAGCGGTAATCAAACATTTTCATTTAAAGGGTTTAACTCCATATGAGATAAAAAATGAATTGGACTCAGTTCGTGGCACATCTGCCCCTGCCTTAGCAACGGTTTACAACTGGGTAAATGAATTTAAGCGTGGTCGTACATCAATGAGTGACGAACCACGTTCAGGAAGGCCCGTAGAAGCAAGTACTCCCAAAATCATCAATAAAATACACGATATGGTGTTGAAGGATAGAAGATTAAAAGTGCGT
>NC_046657.1:118663659-118679208 GCF_010883055.1 Belonocnema kinseyi | reverse complement strand
CAGTGACTTTTTCTTATTTCCAGACTTGAAAAAATGGCTCGGTGGACAGAGATTTCCAGACAACGAAGACGTCATTGCCTCTGTAAGTGCTTATTTTGAGGATCTTCCGAAAAAGCACTTTTCTAAAGGATTAAAAAAACTTGAAAAGCGATTGACCAAGTGTATAGAGCTCCAAGTAGATTATGTTGAAAAATAAAAAAAAAAAATTACCCAAAAAAATTGTTTTTATACTTCATTCTAAGGACTTATTGAACTACCCTCGTACCAGTGTGGCGAGCTGGATTTGGCAGGGTGTAATCTTCGAGTTCAATCATTTATAAGTCGGATCCTGTTGCTCCCTGAAAGAGCAAAAATTAATACTGGCGTAGTGTTCACAGTTTGATATGGTAACAATACAGTCTTATCATTTTTAACTTAATAATAAATTTCACAATTGTCCATACGCGGTTTCTTGGATCCTTCTATGGAAAACCAAGAAGTGTCCTACATAAAGAAAAGAAGCTGGTCGGAGCCTGAGCAGCGTACCCGAGTAAATATAAATCAAATCAAAATATTTTGGAGCCTAAACAGCGTGCCCGAGTAAATATAAATCAAATCACAATGTCCCGGAGCCTGAACAGCGTACCCTAGTAAATACAAATCGAAAAAGAAAAACAAAGTCTCGAAAACTACACAGTGCACCCGAGAAAATATAAACAACAATAAAAAAAATCAGCTCGGAGCCTGAGCAGCGTACCCGAGAAAACAATATAAATGGCATGGAGCCTTTTCAGCCGTACCCAAGCAACAAAAAAGGTATTAAGATAGTCGAGAGCCTGGAATAGCGTACCTAGAGGAGTCAAAACAGCGGACCTCTATTCTTCAAGAGCGACAGCATTGAGAAATAATTCCGGATGCGTGGACGACGGTTTCCAGTTGTCCACTCGAGTGGTGATGATCTGCCTCTCGCTCGCCTTATTATAGCAGGTACTGTTGATGCAGACTGTGGAAGAGTGATTTCGACGCTTCTTAGTGTGGTGTCGCGCAACTATTCTCGTACCTTCTTGCCTTCCGCAGGCCTTCACGTGTGCTAAGCTTTGCCGACTTATTCGGGTTGCCTATCCGCAGGCGTAGATAAAAAGGACCGTTTCAACTGCTGTTATCCTTACTCAGCGGTCGCAAGCATTGATGATCACAATAGTCGCCTCTGGATGCTTTGTTTAGGCTACCATAAAAAAAGTAAAAAAAAAACTCCACCCTAAAATCATACCGTAGTTTGTTTTTGTTATAAAACTGCGCACTGTGAGAAGAGAGTCCCATCAATTCCCCTTCCATTATAGTATCCAACTTATTGTTCAACCCATGGTATTCCTGTTACAGCAATTAATGCAAATTGCTTAGACTAGCCAAAGCATCCTCAGCTGCTCTTTTCTCGTGTATCTGCTCTCACAAATTGGGCCAGAAACCCCGTTTCGGCAGTCGAAACCCCAACATTATTGAAAATTGTTGGTAATTTATTTTATAAAAATGCTTTGACTCACTAATTTCAAATTTTATTTTAGAATTTCATATTTCGAAATGGGGTATCCAATTAAATGACCAAAAGATTTGAAAAATTAGCAAATCTTTTTTTTTGCATTTTATAAATATGTTTTGAGTCACTGATTTTTAATTTTTATGTTATAATGATATACGTCGATGACTGTAACGGGAGAAATCAATGGATGACTCCTATAAGCAATAAAAACAAGATATGTAGGTAGAAAAGTGAGTGTAGAAGTAAATAGGGAACTGAGTGACTGGTTGGATATTTTGATAGTTGATATTTCTTCGACAAAGAAGATTTGGACCTTAATACAGTGAGGGTACATTTGTTAGTGTTTGCAGATGATAAGATTGTTATGACATACGAGGTGTGTTCAAAACGTAAGGTGACTTTTCAATTTTCGCGGGCTACGTAAATTCAAGTTTTAAATTTTTTGTTTTGTTGTGTTGGTACACTCGTCACGATCATATGTTCACAGTTTTGACTATATATCTCGTGTTGTTTTTCTGACAGAGGAGTAAAAGGTTAGAAGGGTTTGGTGTGCTCGGCGATTTTCTTCTTTCGAAAAAAATGCAGCAAAGAGTTTGCATTAAATTTTGTGTGAAAAATGGAATCCAGTGCTCTAAAACTCTTGAAATGTTGACAGTTGCATACGGTGAGTCTACTCTGAGTAAGAAAAATGTGTATAAGTGGTACGAGCTGTTCCAAGAAGGCCGAGAGGATGTCAAAGACGAACCTCGCTCTGAACGTCCCAGCACGTCAACAACAGATGAAAACGTTCAAGCAGTGGAAGAAATGGTGTTGAAAAATCGCCGAATTACCATCAGAAAAGTTGCTGAAGATATTGGCATATCGGTTGGCTCATGCCATGCTATCCCTTCGGACGTTTTGGGCATGAGCCGTGTATTAGCGAAATTTGTTCCAAAACTGCTTAGTTTTGATCAAAAGATCCATCGCATGACCATCGCTCAGAAGATGTTGAATGAAGTCAATAATGATCCTGATTTTCTCAAAAGGTTTATAACTGGGGATGAATCGTGGCTATATGGTTATGACGTCGAAACTAAAGCCCAATCGTCTCAGTGGAAGCATCCTGTGTCTCCAAGATCGAAAAAAGCGCGTAAAGTTCGGTCAAATGTGAAGGTTTTTCTCACTGTCTTCGTTGATTACCGTGGCGTAGTGCATCAAGAATTCTTACCACAAGGTCGTACGGTCAATAAGGAGTATTACCTTCAAGTTATGCGCCGTTTGCGAAAGGTGATACGCAAAAAACATCCGGAACTTTGTAAAAACAATTCGTGTATTTTGCATCACGATAATGCACCTGCTCATTCATCGTTACTTGTGAAAGATTTTCGGACCAAAAACAGAACCACAGTCATGCCTTAGCCTCCATATTCAGCGGATTTGACCCCCAGTGACTTTTTTCTTTTCATAAAACTGAAGAGACCCATGAAAGGACATCGATTTTCAACGATTGAGGAGATAAAAACTGCATCGCTGAAAGAACTCAAGGCTATACCACAAAGTGATTATCAGAAATGCTTCGATGATTGGAAAAAGCGTTGGTACAAGTGTATTATATCTGAGGGGGATTACTTTGAAGGGGGACTGACTGACGAAACAAGTGTATCAAGTTAGTGAACGATAACGTTTCCAGAGGTAGATCGCAGAAAGAATGATTATAATTTGTGAACGAGGCCCCAATTGGAAGAGACATAAGAAGCCATAAAATCCCAAGACCTTGCAGGAGAATATGTATGGACATGGAGGAAGGTAAAGAGATATTTGTTTACGGGGGCTGGTGAAACATCTTCTAACAACACAATGACAAGGATCCGCACTCCTCGGTAGTGTATAGATATTGCCTGTGGAGAGATAAAGAGGTATGCGAAGACATTAAAGTATGGCGTAAAGTGAATGACGCCTGAAACAAAAGATCTTGGATACTAATGGTCCCAAGGGTCAGCGACCTGTGTCGGTGAAGGGTTGCGGAACGAATGTGGTATTTAAATAAACAACATGGGAACGACTTAATGAAGACAGCTTTGAGCATCCTTCTCGCTAATGCCTTGGCATATTTTTGCCATGCGTGTAGGACTATAAGGTTACGAAAAAGTGATAGTTTCACACCTGATGTAACATTGAACACAAGGAAAATTACTTTAACCAAATATTATACGTGCGGTCGTTGCAACAAGGTAGGGAAGTATGAAACTTTTCCAACAGATTTCAATGCGTGGTAAAAAACATTTTGATAATCGTTTTTCTAATGCGGGAATAAGGGCAAACTAAATATTTAATGTAAGTGAGGAAGAAACTTTGTTACTACATGTTAAAATAAATGTCTTTCCTGTTTCCAAAACGCTTCAATTGGGAAGTACACACTTTTGCGTAGCGGATAATACATGGCGCATTATGGTGTTTTATAACCAGACATACGAGAAAGTTATTTGACGGAAATTCACTCAATTTGATTAAAAATTAATTCATTGCCCACGAAAAACACAGTTTTAACACATTTTTCATTAACACTTGACAGTTGAAGATAGACTCTTGGCGCCTGTAGTCGATCGAACCTCTCTTTCTGCCATGTGAAATAGACATAGACGATCCGATTGTGTTCCAATGACAGATCTTGCTCTTCGTTTCGAAACTTAGAGCTTGTTCACGAGATTCAACGAGAATGCCACAATTTTAAAAGAAATTTGAATTTATGAAGTTTGCTAGAAATAAAATTATTGGTCAATTAATAATTGATATTTGTACGGCCATGGTTAAACAATAAAGACATTTAATGCTACTAATTGGAAGATACATTTTCGAGGTCTTCCACCACCATAAGTTTTATCCAAGAGCTCTATTGGTATGCATGATGTTCAGAGGTATCTGGAACTATTGACTATTGAGGCGTTTATCACTTTATAAATAACACCTGCCAATGCAGTGCCTTGTGTGGTTCTATCCTGGATTAAAAGAATTCAGTTGAAGGATGATTTGCTTATGCGTTCGCTCCTACCCCAGCATCCTTGATACTATCATGGCGATAAAGTCAGATTCCACCCCCTCTTCTGGCATTGATTTAAGCATTAAGTGTCAGAAACTCCTCGTTGGATTTTAGAAGTAATCCATGAATGCAGCCTCTAAGTTAGAAATCTTTTCAAATTGCTGGCGATGAAATTCATTTATAAGATATTATAGGCTATCCTGTGAGTGCACTACCACAAATTACGGAGCAACCATGACGGCAAGGAGTATTTCCTCTATATAGGCGGGTTGCAAGGCCCCAGCGCCACTGCACGTAGGAGTGGGGGATATCTGGAAATGTGCTGTCTACGCAGGCTCAACGTATTATGAACGTATTTTACACTTACTACAAGTAAAATCATTTAGCCCTTTTTTTAGTTTTTCGAAATTCTTTTCAAATATACCAACATTAATGCATGCTAAATGAAATAAGGCACCCCACTTATGACAGGCAGAGTTTTATGCTTCTCCGTAAAGCATTACTTTGCATTTTAAACAGTTGTAACAGTCTGTCATTTTTGAATTAATGCTAACCATCTTTAAAGCACTCGCAACTGGGAAACCAGCACAGCCAATAGAAGACAATGATGTATATCGATGTCCGTATGATTTTAAACGTTGATTTCAAGAAGCTATACATTTAGTGTCCTCTACATTTTGTTGTAAGGAATCCTATAGCATGTGACCAAAGTAAATTTCGACTAACTTAAATCCGTTTAAAGGTAAATAATGGTTATTGCTAATATTTTTCAAAGAAAATTTGGCAAATTACATTGAGATCTCGTATAAGTGTCCGCCCCAACTTGTATAGATGTCCTGTATTGAAATTTCACAAATACCTCGGGCAGCATCCCTAATTGCGTTTTTCACCTCTTCTATCGCCCGCAAAAGTCAAAAAGATATAAGTCATGACAATGTGCCAAACTTAGGCTAAACTTAACCTAAAAAACAAGTACCATAAACGAAGAAAAGTGTTTCAAATACTCTAAAAGTCATGTTTGGGGCAGCAACATCCTGCATAAAGTAAAAATTCGCATTTAATTTATTTTTTCGTACCCAAGGAAAAAAGTTCTTCTTTAAGTACTCGAAGTTTATGTCAGCATTGATTGTGCATTGACTTTTTTCGGGTGTGAGGACTTCTTTTTAACGAAATGAAGAAACTCTGCGCTCAAGAAGCAAACATTTTGTTTGCTTTACAATACCATCTAAGATACATTTTTTCAGTGGTTAGGTTTTCTATTACACCATCCTTATGCCTGAATCATAAATAAAATTTTCAGAGAGTGTACATTAAAAAAATATGTTAGAACTTAGCCTTCACTGCTACCTTGAGAATACAACGCAGTTCACTTTATTCACATGCTATGGGACAGCTTATAGTTGAGATTATGTTAATATAGAATACTTTGCATATGAATATAGTAAACTTTAGATTTTTTCAATTGTTCAGATGTTAAGTAAACCTTGCAATTTAAACATAAAACATTTCAACAGATAAATAATAACAATACTAAGATAGATTTTCTGACTATCGGATCGCAGATAAATATCTCTTCCTTGCCATATGAAATAATATAAACGAACACGATTCAATGATACTATCTATATTAAAAGATAGGTCATTTATAGGTCTAAATATGAAAAGCTTATACAATTTTTTCCAAATATCATATGTGATTCTACACTATGTTCATAATGACTTGCATGTTGGTGGTAGTAGTGAGAACGTTTGCGGTGACACGTGGTAAAAAGATTTTACGGAGTTTATCTGGAAGGTGTAGATGGAAATTGGCTACATAGGGAAAGGAGGTTAGGTTGGCAAGGGGTCACAGAAGTTTGTGGTCAAGTGTTTAGTCTTTCAAGAGAGGCGGTAAGCGGTAACAGTCTGGGGAGACATCTGTCAGTTGCAGAAGGTACTTTTTGCATGGAGAGGTCCCAGTTACCTACAGAAGAGCGGAAGATGGTCAACGAGAGTACTAGCAGTGTGGAGAGCGTCTAGTATAAGTGACGGGGGGATCTCTTAAAGAGGAAGAGAGACCAAATAGGATCGGGAGAAAAGCATCGAGTCCATTTAAAGGCAAGGTAGGGAAAGTTAGGCTTGAGAGGAGAAAGGAGAATAGGAAGAGGAGTGAAAGGAGGGCGTCGAAAGTAGCATTTTAGAAAATGAAAGTAGATGAGAAAATGTGGCTATAGGACAAGAAAAAAAGGTGTTTAAGGAAGTGGAGGGAATTTGTTTCGTGGGAAGTAGAGGGGGTTTTGGTCAAGCAGGGTGAAGGAGTGGTAAAGGTGCTGTATTGAAACGTGGCAGGCGTAAAGAAGAAATACGAGGATTTGTGGAGGTATGTTTAGCAATTTGAGGTGATGGGAGTGGTAGAGACGTGATTAAAAAGAAATGAATTGGATAGAGTAGAGCCAAAGTTGCCAAGAGGATATCGGTGGAGACTCCAGCAGGCGATTAGGGTAAAGATCAAAGGAAAAGCTAATAGGGGAATTATAACAGGGGTGAGGGATATATTTGAGGAAGAAGTTAATGAAGAGAGAGAGGGAAAGGTCGTGCAAATAAGGACAATAAAGATAGGAGGGATAACATGTAAGTTTGAGACTCTGTATAGTAAGAATGGTATAGAAAGGATTAAAGAAAGGGGAAAGATTTACTAGAAGAGAGAGAGGAGGGTTTAGTGGTACGAGAGGAGAGGGGTTTCATGTGGGAATTAGGAGGGAAGTGGGCCTTGACAGGAAAGGGGAGAGCTTCCAAAGGAAATCTAATGATAAGATAATGAATAAGGAGGGGTAGATTCTGAGAGACGAGATGGAGGATAGAAGGTAGGCGGTGGCGAAAGGAATGGTAAAAGGGCACTATCTACAATAATTACGTTTTGCGGCACGTGTTGGATAGAAAATTAGCTAAGAAGGGAGTGGATAGAAGTTTGAACGAGAGGGTAAAGGATGTATCTGAGGAGAGGAAAGATAGGGTGAGAGGATGGTAAGATATCTTGGTGGGTTTCTTGATGGATAGGGGATTCCATTTCAATCGCGTATATGGAAAGCAAACTAGCGGCCGGAGTAGTAGGAGAAGTAAGGGTAGCAGGTATCAGGATATGGTTACTCGCATATGCAGATGACATAGTGCTTCTAGCAAAGAGCGAGAAGGCTTTAAAGGAGATAATGAAAAGGTTGAAAAAGGACTTCGATAAAAATAGGTTAGGGTTAAATGCGGGAAATTTCAAGGTTATGGTGTTCAGGAATAGAGGTGGGAGGGATAATGGAGGAGAGAGGAAATGGAAGAGAAAGGCGGTACAGGACGTGAACGAGTTTTTGTACCTGGGCTTTCTGTTTTGGAGAAATGGGGGAGTGGATGGTCATATAAAAGAGAAAGTGGTGATGAGACAGGTGCGGGGACTCGTAAAAAGGTTGTTTAAACATCATTTTTCAAGGAAAATACAATTTTTCAATTTACAAGTGATGCGTGTCTTATTTTATAGATTATAATAATGAGGGGCGAAAGGTGAGCGAGGAGGTCAACAGTATACAGAAGAGGTATGTAAAGTGGACAGCGGGGTTGGCAAGGAATACGCCTAACTATATTGTCAGGAATTAGACAGAAATAACGAGTTTAGGGGTTCTGACGGGTAGTCGAGCTTGTAAATATGAGGAGAAATTTTTGGAAGAGGTTGGGAATCAGCTGGTAGATAAGTAGATAAGTATTAGGTATAAGGCACAAGCGCAAAGGTTGGTAATGCGAGACAAAGCGAGGAAGTAGGGACGTGCTTGTGAGGCGAGGTGAATCGAGGAAGGCAATGCTACAAGAGCGAACGGTCTTACAGATAAGATGTGGAAGGATGTTAGTTTTTAAGGGTTGGTTGTAAGAAAATTCTATAAAAACAAAATGGAAGTATGAGCAAGTCAATTTTTAAAGGCCAGCAGGCCAAAAAATAAACGTTTATCTATCTAAGAAAGCGTTTACGTTTTTTTTTAAATAAAAAAATATCCATAACGAAAATAAATTTAAGAGAACAAATAAATATAACTACTAGATATGGAAAAACCACTACCGGGGAACGAAAGTTATTTTCAGGTTAAAATTCGGACACTGCAATTAAAGAAATTAAAATTCAAAACTTTTATCACTTTATTAATTTTTTTATTTTATTTAAATTAAGTATTATAAATATATTAATTATTTTTTATACATACCGATGCTATAAGATTTCTAAGATTGGTAGCTATTACTAATAAATCTGCTCTATTTATTGCTTTCTGACATTCGGAAACTACATTTTGAGACATTTTGAAAAAATGAATCATTTCGTCATTGTCACGACGCGACGCGAATGGTAGTCGGAGTGACAGTTTCAAACAATGCACTTTAACATATTTTATTGTTCTTGGACCACACGATTTTCACAATTATTTTCAATCGAATCCGCTGCCGTAGATTTTTGCACGTCTGTAAACATTTTGGGCTTAAATTTTTTTAAATATTATATAAATGTTATTGTTTTTAAGAAAATGTCTCGTTTAGCGGCATGTTAAAGTAGGACCACGTGCAAAGAGCGCCGTCATGCGGTGCAATTTTACGCATACAAACTCATAGCAATAAGGACCGAAACTTTTCTAGCTGAAGTACAGAGAGTCGGATTGTCGAGAATGAGAAGTGCCGAAGATACTGGAACTGCATATTTCCAACAATTGGTTCTGTTACATCATAACCAAGGAGAATGAAAATAAAGTGCTATGTAGCGACCTTATAAGGGAGTCACGATGGTTATACATAGAATATTTTGTTAAGCTAATCGTCCATATTATCAGCGCTCTTGGTGCCAATCTTTCATGAGTTGATAGCCTGAAAAACACCCCTGCATGTCAAAAAGATGCTAAGATACTTGCGGGAAAACTGTAGAAAGTTTTCGTCCTTGGGTCGCTCCTTGTCCTCAGAGTGCACGAAATTTTTTCCAGATAATCGTATTATGACAAGCTCATAGCAGAGTTGAGTCTAGTTAGAGCATTACCTGTAAGCGTTATGATGATAAGTCATTTAAATAAAATATATTTACAATAACTGTTTATAAAATCGCGGGACGTACCACAGTGTCATCAAGTAAATCTGAGTGATAGTAATATTTATAAGTTAGGTTATATTACACAGAATTCATATTGAGATCAGTATATAAGTCTCTTAGGATTATGCTATTAAAATGGTTAGCATATTCATATATTTCTCTTTCTCTTTCAGCTGTTCAGCCATCTACACCTTAATCTTGCATCTGTCTATAGCAGATTTGCTGGTGACTATCTTCTGCATTGGTGGAGAATCAATTTGGAGCTACGCTGTGTCTTGGATCTGGGGAAATGTGGCGTGCAAGGTTTTCAAGTTCTTGCAAATGTTCAGTCTCTATCTAAGTACATTTATCCTGGTGCTAATCGGAGTGGATCGATTCGTTGCAGTCCGCTATCCCATGAAGAGTTTAAACACTGCTCAAAGGTGCAAACGTCTAGTGATTCTCATCTGGATCCTTTCGATTATCCTCAGCATTCCACAGGTAAGAAACCACCTCCTATGTTTCACGCTGGGCCACTTTTTGCAGATGATCAATCAGTCTGCCGGAGTCCTACCCACCCCCCAAATTTCCCCTAGTAGAACCACTTAGTTTCCTTGTCTCGAAACCGCTGATAGTATCAAAAACCATATTTGATACGATGGAGCCTCACTGCTTTGTAGGAGGTGGACTGATATCAAAACTCGAGCCTCGACACACGTATTTAGTACACGACGGCCGGGACTGAAAGAAAAAATACGCTTTAAGATCCAAGTTGAATTTAGAAGCACAGTGAAATATTCATACCAAAAAAAGTTTGAAAGGTATACAATACCTATGATTTTAAGGGTGATGTGAAGAAAAGAAACAATCCCAGCCACTATATTGTATTAGAGGGCTATAATAACGCTATAATAA
Source organism: Belonocnema kinseyi (assembly GCF_010883055.1). Lineage (NCBI taxonomy): Eukaryota > Metazoa > Arthropoda > Insecta > Hymenoptera > Cynipidae > Belonocnema > Belonocnema kinseyi. Next base: position 118,668,702 of record NC_046657.1, on the reverse strand, counting down.
ATCTTTGAATTTTCAATTTGCTTTGCTGAAACTTTAGCTCGGGAGAAAGTTTTTTTTCTGCAAAAAGTTAAAAATTTGATTCTTAACTGAAATTTTTCTATCGCAATCTGCAGCCAATTCTATTCTAATTTTCTAAAATTTCTAGTTGCTCTCAAATTTTTTTCTATTTTAAGTACTGCATTTAATTTTTCTAATTTGCATTGAATTGTACTTGAAGATTTTAAACTTCGAAAATCAAAATCATTTAAAGCACTGTTTTCAGCAATAAAAAATTGTATTGCTTGAGTTAGAATCTCAAATTTGTAGAATACAGCAATAATTACGATGTAAGTGGAAATTTCTATTGCGTAACAAAACTTCTCTTGAAGTCTTGACGTCTAATATAAAAGGATAATCCTGTTGTCTCAAGTGAATATTGCTTTGAGTGGACAAGTGTAGCAGTCAACGAGCTTACTCTAGAATCAAAAGCTCACAAGCTGCAATTATATGCTTTTATACACAGGTATATTGTAAATATAAATTTATTTAAAATATTCTTCAAAATTGAAAAACACTTTTGTCAACTCATAGTTTTTTTATATTTAACTACGTAATTTATTAAAGAATCAATGTCATTCTACAGTGTAAATAAATATTAAGGTATCCCTTATTTGTAAATTTTAAAAATATTTTGCTTCCACCTAAGCAATTATTTTCAATTACCAATAAAAATATGAGTTCAAAATTTCAGCCCAAACATTTATTCTTTAACTCCTCCGCCCACTGCTCGAAGTTTGTCTTTAAATTTACATGGGAGAAGAATTGCAATAATTAAAAATTCTGATAAATTGTTCAGTTCTTGTCAAACTCTTTATCAATCGAAGACCTTGACCTTCTTCCTAAAACAAAGAATGTGTATACAGTAAAAATGAAAATTTTGGGACTTTTCAAATAATAAGGGATAAAAAATTATTTAAAAATTCGCAATCGTAACTTTGAAACTATTCTTGGACTAGCCACTACTTAAATCGCGAAGGAAAATAAGTTACTTGCATGTGTAAAGATGTTGAAGATGTTGAAGATGTTGTTTAATTTTTTGGATAAGCATAGTCTTACAATAAGTGCACTACATAAAAAATATCAGGTTACGGCTTGACAAATCACGGATTGCTTAAGTTCATTCTGCTTTAATATCCAGTCGTATCGATTTTACATAATTCCAGTTCATATTTTAGCATGTGGAAGATTTTAATTTAAAAGTTTCCACATTCATCAAGATATCAATTTTTAAAAGCTTCCAATTCGAAATTTTAATATTTAATTTTTTTATTTTGAATATTTAATTTTCTAAATTTTCAAATTCTATAGCTTCGAAAAGTTATGCAATTATAATTAATTTATGGAAGAAGCGAGTAATGTTGCAATCTTAACACAGGTATATTAATAGATAGAAACATAAATATAGAATCTACAATGTACATGACAAAATATTTAATACGTAGATCGGTATCTTAGTTTTACTTTATCCATCGGAGAAATTTAATCTATAGACAGTGGCGTAGCCAGAACAGAGAAACTGACCCCCCCCCCCCCCCCCCCCCCCCGAAATTTCTTAATCAGATCTGTCATACACTGGAAAACTTCATTCTATTTACAACAGCTTGTGTCTATGTTTTAAAACCTCTGTTATCTGCCATAAATGCTAATAATAAAAGAGGATTGTATCAAATTTGCAACTCCAGTATTTTGTATTACAGTTTGAAATGTAATTTAGGCTCCTATAACTTTGAAAACAAGCAATTTTAAAACATTTTAATTTTTTTAACACTTCTACGTGTTCACTAAATTTTATACTTAAATTAGGAAGGCTCTCATTGTACACAAAAGGGTTCTCAGAATGCATTGTATTTTTTTTAATTTTCATGCATATTGCCCCAAAATTTTTTTAATTCTCCTCCCAAAAAATACTCCTTTAAAAATTATGTTCAGAAGTTCCACAAGCCTTGTTAACTTTAACACGTATTTACCATCAGAAAAAATACTTTTTTGTGCATTTAATTTAGAATCGTCAATATTAGGTGGCTTAAGTCGAAAGTTTTCATTTATTTTCACACTTTAAAATAGAATACGAAAAAAACTAATTTTTTTAATATTAGCCCCATGTGTCTACTTGATACTAATTTACAAATTATTATTGTTTGAGCAATTTTCTCTTACAATAGATTGTAAAATTCACGGTATTTCCGAATTTTTCAACTTTTTTCAACTTTTCAATTAGTGAGACAATTATCAACTCAAAACACATCCCTGAAAGAAACAGAAGGTAAAAGCGCCGCCAAAACATAGTGAATAAAAGATTTTTGCCATCAATAGATTCTGATATTTTAATTATTCGTGTTTAAAAATTAAAATATTTTCAATAGTAATGAAAATTCCACTTTATGTTGAATTTTCAATTAGAATGGGGTGATAATTAATTCAAATTAAGAAACACAATTGTTTAAACCATTAATTAATATTTCTAATAATACTATCTTTGAATATTGCCAGAATTTTTTTTAATATTCAAATTTTCGTTCACTTTTCACAATATGAGGTGATGACCAATACAAGTTATCGAACATAATTGTTCAAACAGTTTATTATTGATTATAACTTTCTTCTCTTACAAATAGGGTTCTCCAGGTATCACTCGCCGATTTGATTCTCCCTGATATATGTTATAGTACTCGAAAAACTAAACAACACATATTTTTTCATCTGCGGAAAAATACTTTAAGGGGGTGAAACATCCCCTCAAAGATAGGGGTCTCAAGCGTGGACAGTATAGTTCTGTATATAAAAAACAAATTCATTTCGATCAAACGTATGGGAAAATTTTTCTCGTGATGAAAGATGCATAACGTAATTTTCTCAATAAAATAATGAAGAGGGTGAGTCACCCCTACATATATTTAAAGTTGTGTTAAGAATGTTTAAATTCACAGAAAAAAATGTGAAAAAAAATATATTTTGCACTTGAGACAAAAATTTAAAAAAAAATTTTTTTTAATTTTAAAGTTTAAATTTTTGAATGATAGATTTCGTATTGCTGCTAAACGATGTAATTCTTGTCAATTGTTTTGAGCCTGAAATGTACTAGAGCCTTTAAAAACTGATGCCTTAAAAATTGAAATTATTAGAATATTGAACTTCTATGTAGCACAATTTGAAATTTGTTAAAAATTTCTCTTAAATTTGAATGATTAAACTATTCGAATATTAAAGCGTTTTTAATTGAATATCATAAGCTTTGAAATTCATACAACTTAGAAATGTTTAAATTACAGTTATTTAAACATTGTTTCAATCTTTAAATAAAACTTTGAAATTTGAATAGGTTAAGTTGTATAGGACAAAGGAATCATTAGTGTACTGCCTAATATCAAGATTATATTCAAAGCTATGTAAAAAGTTTTAATCAAATTCAATGCAAATGAAATGTATTTACTTGTATTCTAGACATTCTACAGCATCTCGTTCGTATATTCAAAATTTATTGTAATTGATGTATAGATGATTAAATGTATACTTAAAAGTAACATTTTAAAATAGTCAGAAGTAAGCCGCATCATTTTGAATATTAACATATTTAACCCTATAAATCAAGAAGCTGCAATTAAGACACGAGTTTAGCACTACTAGAATATGGTCTGCTATTGGTTTCATTATCATAGTTTAAGTTTGAAAAGTTTAAAGCAGAGATTATTTAGAATTTAACAAATTTGCATTAGCAATTTTTAAAATTGATAAATTCAAATTATCAAATTTAAAATTTGTTAGTGTAGAAACTGCTTCAGATTCAACCATTTCACCACAGTAAACGCAAGGAATAAGTTATCTTTAAATGAGATAAAAACACTGCAGCGCGTTTATCTAACGAAAGATCAAATTTATCCGACGAAAGATCAAATTTATCTGACGAAAGATATGTCAAATGGCTGCGTCTAGGTTTACCGAATAAATTTCCTCCATAAATTCTAAAACCCCCGCGATATTCACTTTTTTAGTCTTCTAACATTATTTAAATGATTTTGATAACAAAACAATAATCTACACTTACAGAATACATAGGCTAAACTTTGGTTAGTTTATAGTGATTGTTTTTGTTTTTGAATCTAGACGCAGCCGTTTGACATATCGCATATGTTAAATAAATATTTACGCAAGATACATTTTATCTTTCGTCAGATAAACGTGCTGCTGCGTTTTTCTCTAATTTAAAGATAAATTTTATTCCTGGTGTTTACTGTGACTGAGCCAATCGAGATTTTTAGTACTTCAAAATGAAGACCATTCAAAATTAAGTAAGTTTCAATTTTACAATTTTCTTATCCATTATATTTGGCATCATTTCAAATGGACCAAAATATAGAGTAAAGTCTTTTTACTTGACGATTAAACATTTTTAATTTTGAAAATTTAGACAACTTTTAATTTTCTAAATGGTAAAATGAATAGATAAATTTTCAAAACTTAAAAAAAAGAGAAAAAAATAAAATTTATAAGTTCTTTAAAACATCTTAACCCATTAACCCGAGGGGGGGGGGGCAAATTTGACCCAGGCCGAAATTTCAAATCGGCGCCATTTTCGAACGAAGCAAGGAAACCGGTTCTTACCCACACCTTAAAAAATTGTACTAAAGGATAGAAACCTCACGCACAGTTTTGACTTGCTAGTATCCTTCAGTCAGCTATAGGGTTCAGTCAAAGTGCAGTTCGGGTCGATTTGACCCCTCCCTGGGTTTTACGTATGCATTTCGTCAGACCACACAAGTTATTGGCCTGTAGTTCCTCGGGTCAGCTAAGTTGCCTATTTTCGGCAGGAGTATTGTGCGCCCTTCCACGAACCACTCTGGAATCGGCTCTTCCGGCTTCAAATATGAGGTGAAAATACGGGCCAAATGCTGATGGGTTGAGGACAACTTCTTCCACCAGAAGGTTTTGATACAATCTGGTCCCGGTGCAGAATAGTTCTTTATCCCTCTTAATACTTTTTTCACCTCCTCGGTAGTGATGGGTGGG